>NC_057811.1:287657720-287899638 GCF_018294505.1 Triticum aestivum
TGGAAAGTGACTCTGTATAATATCGTACTTGTGATCATGATTGGTGACCCAACCATTATTTGCTTAAGGCGGTGAATGAAAATTTTCCTTCGGCGATGGTTGATATGGAGAGAAAGAAACGGGTATTCGCATCTCCATCTTTGAGCAACTTAATTCTTGAGCTTTGCCTTTTCCTTGCCCGCTCCAGAACCGCCAAGGCCACAACCTTCTTTTTGAGGTCCTTTCTAAGATTCCATTCAGCCATGCTAAGTGTTCTGCACTCTTGCGCCACATCGAGGCAGAGAATGATCTCAAGGGCCATGTGGAGCTGGACTTTGTGATTCGAGAACATGGACTTGCTCCACTTCCTAAGGCACTGGCTTGTTCTTTTCAGCTTGTGAAAGAGCACCTGGAATGGCTCGAAGTGGCTTGTTCCCTCATTCCAAGCATCATGGACGTTCCTATTGAAGTTAGGTAACTTAGTCCAGAAATTTTCAAACCAGAAAGTTTTGGGACGTCTTGGTCCCTTGTCGCTGGCCAAAAGCAGCGGGCAGTGATATGAGAGCAAGGACGAGAGAGCGTGAAGGATGTGACAGCCGAAAGTAACATCCTAGTCGTCATTGCAGAAAAAAGAGTCTAATTTGCTCATGGTCGGGTTCGTCTGCTCGTTGCTCCAAGTGAATTTTCTGTTCTGGAGGTGGATCTCTTTCAACTCACAAGAGTTGAGGGCATTTCCAAAGTGCACAAGATGGGAGCGATTGACGTTTGCGCGGTTTTTATCTCTAGCGCGGTAGACTTGATTAAAATCGCCCGTAACCAGCCAACTCATATCCTATTGCGGTTTAAGGCTAATAATCTCTTGGGAAAAAGCATCTTTAAGGTTGCTTCTAGTAGGACCATAAACTGAAGTGAGTTTGAAGGTAACTAGAGTGCTGATAATAGTGATGCTTGCAGAGATGCTGAAGGTACCCATGGAAATATTATCCACCTTTATGAAATCTTTGTTCCAGAGAAGTAGAATGCCTCCCCTGGTGCCGTCAGCAGGCCGCTCAGCAAAGCTTTTCGGTTGTTGGCCACCCAAGAAAGCAACCAAGAAAGGATCAGCTGCATCCAATTTCGTTTCCTGGAGGCAAACAAGGTTGCAAGAAGTAGCGGCGATTGTCTCGTGGACGGTTGCTCGACGGTTCGGACAGTTGAGACCACGGACATTCCAATTTAGGATGGAAAGACTTTCATTCATTGGAAGACAGGGATACATCAGTGGTAGCATATAGCAGAAACATGAGCCTTGCCAAGGCTACAATGGTGAGTAGTTGAAGGACAGAGCTACAAACATGCCTATCTAGTGCAACACACAGGATAACACTAAGAAGCATACTAATCATCAAAACTGGGATACATCAGAGGCTGGACATAGCAGCAGCATCAGGTCGTCGCCTCGTCCTCGCTGCCTTGGCCTTGGAGCTCCAGCCCGGCTCCTCCACCGTGATCAAGCAAGGCCTCCTCCACCGCAGTGGTGAGGTCACAGTAAGATCGCCCGAAGCGCAGCAATAGCCAAGTCAGGGAACTGGCCACGAAAGAGAGCCACATACTTGGCAATGGATGCCTCCGTGATCATCTCCCCCTCATCCACAACACCCATGCGCTAGCAAAGGAGCCTCTCCGCCAGTGAAGCGATTGACATGTCTCTGTTCTTTGCTTGTATCCTTGGGCTGCTCCGAATCAGGCTCAGAACTATGGCACCGGCCAGGATCTTCCTCCGAGCAGTCGGTGGCCTTGGTAGGGTGGAGTTGGGCGTCGGGAGAATGGCGCTTGGGCACGACACAAACAGGGGAGAGCAAGATGGGCCACCCTAGGTTGGCGCCTCATCCAGAGGGCTCTCCACCGACCGAGCTTCTTCAGCTCCAATAGCAGCAGCCGGCACATGAAGAGGCGTGGCTGGACTTAGGGGCATCGAGCCGGACTGTTATCGCAAACGAGAAGGAGAGGACCAGCCTGGGGGTGCCCCAGGTGTCACGGGCGAGCCCAAGCACACGGCTGCGCCGCACAGCCAGGCAGGAAGATTCGAGGAAGGCTGCAGCTCGATCGCATCGCGGGAGGTGGTGCGGGGGGACGGAGGTGGTGATTTGCCCCTGGTGTCTTCAGTGCACCGAATGTTGATGGCCTCACATGAGCGGGACTGCCGCTCTGGGCATGCCGCGCGGTGCCGAGCCCTTCTGCTCGAAGCTGGGATCACCGCGCCGTTGGGGAGGCGCTGAACCTTGGTGATGTCGATCTTCGGAGCGTCTGGCAGGACCCGCTGGCGGCCATCGTCATAACGGCCACGGGAGTCACGGTCATCACGTCGTCAGTCATCACACGAGCCCCCTGCCCGCTCATCATCGCGGCGAGGGGCCCTGGAGCGGCTTCGAAAGAGATCACGCCAGGAGGAAGTCTTGCGGTCTTCGCGTCTGCCTTGCCCATCATGGTCGACATCTCTGTCGTGGTCGTCGTCGCGCCGGTCATGGTCGTCGCGGTCTCTGCGCCTCTCAGCCGCCACCTGGTGGTCGCGAGCGCGGGCATCACTGTCCATGACACATAGCGCCAGCTGAAGGGAGGGTGCAAGCGCGGGTGCCGAGGGATGCGGCCATCAGTGTCTGGGAGGTAATCTTCGATCAGGTCCAGGTGGACTAGGACGCGGCGACGCAGCCCCTGTCGCCGACGACGGGGGCGGGGGCACTGCCCGCCGGCGATTGGTTGCAGGTGAAGGTGACGTTTTTTGAACCTTGGGGATTTTGCTGGGATCTGCTAACCAAGCCCAAAGATTGAGCGTGGTCGCATCTTCGCAGTGTGCAGAGGCGATGTCAAAGTAGTGCAGAAAAGTGTTCGGCCCGAGCACTTGCGCCATGATGGCGTCGTTCCAAGCGTTGAGCGGAACATTTTCAAGGCAGAGGTGGATGTGGTAGTCAGCTTGAACGGCGTCGGCGTGCGTGTTGAGGCGCCACTTGGCGATGTGGATGTCGAGGTTGTCAAAGTCGGAGCTGAAGTGGGAGAACCGTCCTGGGCCAGCCGTCGCCAGGTCGCGGTGGTGCTGGAAGTCGAACCTGACGAGGAAGTCTTCGGGGTAGAACGGCACCACTTTCTACAGAGAGCGGTCGATGCCCGCGGCCGAGGCCAGAGCATCTCTAATGACTGAGGCGCTGACCGCGGGGCGACTGCCACCAAGCCACACCACGGCCGTGAGGTTGGCGAGACTGGCCGCCTGGGCATCCATCACCAGCGTGGAGATGACGACCACATCTCCTTCAGTAGGGCGCAGAGAGAGGTCACCCACCCGTGGCATGGACGACCCGGGCAGTGAAGACGCAGCGAGCTGAAGGCCTGAAGCAGCAGGGTCGTGGAGCGGAGCCGGATCAGGCGGGTTGACCAGTGGTGATGGAATGGTCCTTGGATGGAGATGTGGGGCTGGAGGAGGGGAGTTGGAGCATTGACGTGCCTGGTGCCCGCTTCTTCGGCATATCAGACATTTATACGGATCCCGGTACTCGATCTTGTTGTGGCCCTTCCCCAGGCATCTGTGGCAAACTCTGCGTCGATGCTTAACAAAGGATCTGCCGGTAGGCGGGGAAAATGAAGACGAGGATCAGCGACTTTAATGCTGGTGGTTGGGGGAGAGGGCATGCCACCAGTATGGAGCTTTAACGAGGTGCCAACCTTCCTCTAGGCTGGAATCCATCTCCAACGGTGTGCTTGAAGACGCCTGCAGCAGCACTGGGCTCGAGCAAGCAGGAGACCGCGGCGCATCCAGGAGGGCATTGAAGTCCAGGGACGACGCCTTCTTGAGGCATGGCTTTGGGTGCCATGAATGCGCAGCAGAGGAGGTGGGCAGAGCAGATCTTCAGCCGGAGCAAAACGAACCTTGAGGATTTGACCTGGCGCCATAGCAGCAGTAACTACGGGCGGATCTTGCGGGAGGGAGACTGAAGCTGCCAGAGACTGCGGCGGGGAGGCTAGATCTGGCCCGGCTGGAAGAAGCTACGGGAACAACTCAGGCACAAGGGACTGGCGCGTGAATCTTGGGGTGGAGAAGCTTGGGGGGAAGCGGGGCGAGGTGGAAGAGGGGCTGGGGTGGTAGCGGGGGCGGGGGTGGTGGCCGTGGACGCCAGAGCAGCGCGTCGCATGAGCGTGGGCGGGGGGAGCGTCATCCTTTGGTCGCTGAGGACACCACGGGGCGAAGCCCCTGTGGTGAGGCGGCGGCGACGGCGCAGTCCTCGGCCGGTGGTAACGCGTGGGGACAGCGGCGTCCATCTCCCTCCTCATCCAACGACAGTGCACAGCGGGTTGGCGGTGGCCAGGAGATCTCCGGCGGCCGTTTGGCGGATGTGATTTTGGCTGTGATGAGATCTGATCTGGGCCCGAGAGGTTTAGATCGAGATCCACTACGGCACTACGGCTGCGCCTTGTCTCGACTACGGCAAGAGGAGATCCCCCCTGGGTAATCTTCGCGGCACGAGGACGTCCGGGTCTCTTGGCCCTGGCATCGTGGTGGTGGCTGCCTTCTCCACCAAAGGCAGTTGGCTAGGCTGGTAGTAACGGATCTTGGATCCCACTATTAGCACCGGCGGCGAGTTGGGGAGACATAGTTGCCGGTGAAAACCGAGCCGACTCCGGTCATGGCGGACGATGGCGGCGTCTACGTCGTTACCTTGTTGAAGGCACCGTCAAGCAACTATCGTCAACCTGCTCGTGCCGCTCCGGGAGAAATCCTAAGATCACCGGATCGGACGATGGCGGCGCTGCGGTGTCGTGTTCTCTATTGGAGGCATCGTTTGTGGAGCGGCGCCGGATGGAAGAGATGTGAGGTGGTGTGGCGTGCCTTCTCTCGCGACGACGGCGGGTCTCGGCGACATGGAGCAGCAGGGTCTCACCGGTGGTCGTGCGATGATGGACGAGCGCGGGATGGTGGCGTTGTTTGGCGTCGTGGTGGCGTCGACGGCAGCTAGACCGGGCAAGGTAGATGCAGTAGTACATCACTGAAGATGGATTGGTGGCAGGTGGCTGCGGCGGCCTCACACCCGGCAGGCGTCCTGGTTGAGGAGTGCGCCGGACTGATGGGTGCCCCATACCCGGCAGGCGTCCTGGTTGGGACCTCAGGTCTTAGATGTTAGGTTTGGCTGCGAGGTCTGTTTGGTATTAGGCCCAGATTATCAGCAGCCCTACATCAACTGGATAGGAGTAGCGACAGATGTTGCCTAGACAGTGGCTTTAGTCTTTCTGTTGTATGACTTTGTAAGGTCTTATGTGAATAATTTATAAAGTGACTGCATGCATCGTCCAGATGCAGAGGCCGGGGGTCCTCCTCCTTTTCTAAAAAAAATAAAATATGCCTCACAAGTTAATGCGGGGAGGAGTCGATGCACGTGTCCACGTAATAAACTTTGATCATCTTAGGCTGGTCGTAATGCTAGTATCATAGTTAGTATCATGCATGCCAATTTGAAAATTTTGATGAGGCGCCATAGAATTAAATGTAGAAAGAGAGGGTTGAGTATCATATCATGATACTGTATCATAATAAATGTTATGCTACTATGTGCCATGCATGGCAATAAATAAAGTACTACATGATACTAATATATGATGCTATGCATTAGGGAGGTTGTATCGTACAGTAATATTATATGCATGATACTAATATATGATACTCCCCATTACAAGCAGTCTTATTGTGAGGCTCAACTATGACCACCTATGAATTATTCCAGTTAGTACTATTAGCAAACATAGCCGTGCGTTGTACCGAAAATAAAATCATCTCTCCTACACACCCGATGTCATCAACAAATCTCTTGAAATCTTTCATGATGTTGTACGACAAACAACATCATAAGTGGTGTTGCAAAAAAAAACATAAAGGTGAGTTATTTTCTGAAGTGTACTCAACGTGTTTCCAATTTATTAGACAACAAAAAAAATCTACCTATCCACCGCTATCTCTTTTATGCCTTTGTTGTCGTTCCTCCTTAGTGATGCCCAACAAATACTGCATTAGGATGAAAATAGAGAAGTAAATTTTAGTACACAATGATAACTTGTGCATAAGAATCATTGTTTTTGTCTTGTTGCTATACGTGTCTGCAAATGTAATCCAAGTTAGATTTAGTTTAGTTGCAAACATATTAGACGTTTACACCGAAAACAATCAATCAATAAGGATGAGCATACCGAATGTTCAAGGTTGCACATGAACATCGATATTGTTAGAACAAAACTTTATAGGCACGATTTCATACTATGATAGTACTTTAGTGTACGTCATCCTATACGGGTCAGTTATTGTGCACTGCACAAAATAGAGAGGATGATTATACACCTATTGTAATTTTAGTAGGAATCAACATCCCCTATGATGTCAATAATAGTTTTTATGAAGGCATCAAACTATCATATGTACTCGATTTAAATGGTGTAGGAACATAAATAATAGGCATTTTCAAAATACCACATATAAAAAAAGTGTTAATTAAGCTTGCATCCTAAACCTAATTTTAGAGTTGATTGACATGAAGATAATAGGATATTTGAAATCTACACATTTTTCTGAGGAATTTTCATATATAACATGCTAGACTTCGAGTTAGGATTTGAATCAATATTTTGAAAAGTATTTGAATCTGCCTAATAAAAGTAAAAATAAACAAAAATGAGATTTTTAGAATGTCTGACATGTAAGATCATAACATATTTGAAATCTACCCATTTTTCTGAGGAATTTTCATATACAATATATTCAAAAAATATGATTATTTTAAAAAGTATTTGAATGTGCCGATAAAAGAAAACTAAAAACTAAAAAAGAAAAGAAAAATCAGTTAGGCAGGACTCGAACGCAGGTCTATCTAGTCCACAGGTGGACCTCTAGCCATTGCGCTACTGACCGCTTGTTGCACTATATTGGGTCGTTTCGTTTAATAAACCAAAGTCCCGTGTAGCAACTAAGGAAAAAAAATTGATCTTTTTTTCCCTTACGGGTGGCATAGTGGGTGATTATTGGAAACTTTATGGGTAATATTAATGAAGTATGACCAGAAGCGGTAGCCGTTTTGTTATTAGGTAAAGATTATTATTTAATTGCAAAATTTTGTAGGTAGCTAAATGATAATCTAATGTTTTTAGAAAGGTAAGTATTATTATTAGTTATTAAAAGTGAATGTTTGAAGCATGAGTGCATTGGAGCATCTTATTTTTAACCGAATAGCTCCACACACGATCTTATGCACGACAGGTGGACGATGGTAGAATCCGACGTTGCCTAATTATGGTGGGATTTAATGTAATGATTATTAACCAGTGTCGTGCATGCTTCGGCGGTAAATCATCGACTGCGTAGCACTGCTCTATTTTTAATAGTTGAAAATAACATTTAAAGGTCCAAAAGAAATTCTAGATGATCATATGGATTTATATTACACATGTATAAAGTTTGATGATGAAATAAGTAAACATGAGAGTTATACAAAATGAAAAAAATGGCAATCTCAAAATATTGAACAATACATGAACAGTTCATTAACTACTTGCCACATACATATATTTGCCTTGGTGTGTGTTGTGTTACTAGCTAAGTTACTCCCACTATGGTCAACCTAAGAGTAGATGCATTGCAATATATCTCTGTCTCTAGTAAATATTACATAAAAATAATATAAGGTTTCATCTTTTTTCAATTTTCGCCGTTTTTTGCCACCACCTCTTCGTTCATCCTTTCACCCTTCATTGGTTGTTCCTATTTTTCTATCCGTTTCCGATTTTCAACAAACCAATCTTCGGTGACCCAATAAATCAGAACCATCTATGTTATAGTAATAAATTCATAGTTTGTAAATAAATTGTTTCTTATGGTAATTCGGTACCGATCAGATGTCTTTGGTAAGAGCATCTCTAACAGACCCCTTAAAACGCACCGACCTGCAAAATAACAACCCGTTTACGGTTTAGTGGCCCGATTAGACAGCGTATTGACCCGTGACCTGTAAAATAATTTGCGGGGCATAAAAAACTTCGCCCTCAACCTTTAGATACACAGGGTGGGAGGCCGACCCGAGCTTGACCCCTACCGGCTGCGAGATTTGGCGGGAGGGACATTTCCGTGCTGCAGTTCCTGCTTCCCCTTCCCTTCGCCGCCAACAACCTCCCTCTGCCCGCTTCGGAGCACCTTCCTTGGTTACCCTCTACCGCCATGGAAGCCTCCCATGTTGGAAATATGTCCTAGAGGCAATAATAAAATGGTTATTATTATATTTCCTTGTTCATGATAATTGTCTATTGTTCATGCTATAATTCTGTTATCCGGAAATCGTAATACATGTGTGAATACATAGACCACAACGTGTCCCTAGTAAGCCTCTAGTTGACTAGCTCGTTCATCAACAGATAGTCATGGTTTCCTGACTATGGACATTGGATGTCATTGATAACGGGATCACATCATTAGGAGAATGATGTGATGGACAAGACCCAATCCTAAGCATAGCACAAGATCGTGTAGTTCGTTTGCTAGAGCTTTTCCAATGTCAAGTATCATTTCCTTAGACCATGAGATCGTGTAACTCCCGGATGCCGTAGGAGTGCTTTGGGTGTACCAAACGTCACAACGTAACTGGGTGACTATAAAGGTACACTACAGGTATCTCTGAAAGTGTCTGTTGGGTTGACACGGATCGAGACTGGGATTTGTCACTCCGTATGACGGAGAGGTATCTCTGGGCCCACTCGGTAATGCATCATCATAATGAGCTCAAAGTGACCAAGTGGTTGGTCACGGGATCATGCATTACGGTACGAGTAAAGTGACTTGCCGGTAACGAGATTGAACAAGGTATTGGGATACCGACGATCGAATCTCGGGCAAGTAACGTACCGATTGACAAAGGGAATTGTATACGGGATTGATTGAATCCTCGACATCGTGGTTCATCCGATGAGATCATCGTGGAACATGTGGGAGCCAACATGGGTATCCAGATCCCGCTGTTGGTTATTGACCGGAGAGTCGTCTCGGTCATGTCTGCATGTCTCCCGAACCCGTAGGGTCTACACACTTAAGGTTCGGTGACGCTAGGGTTGTAGAGATATTACTATGCGGTAACCCGAAAGTTGTTCGGAGTCCCGGATGAGATCCCGGATGTCATGAGGAGTTCCGGAATGGTCCGGAGGTGAAGAATTATATATAGGAGTCCAGTTTCGGCCACCGGGAAAGTTTTGGGGGTCACTGGTATTGTACCGGGACCACCGGAAGGGTCCCGGGGGTCCACCGGGTGGGGCCACCTATCCCGAAGGGCCCCATGGGCTGAAGTGGGGAGGGTAACCAGCCACTGGTGGGCTGGTGCGCCCCCCTTGGGCCTCTCCTGCGCCTAGGGTTGGAAACCCTGGGGGTGGGGGCGCCCCACTTGGCTTGGGAGGCAAGCCACCCCCTTGGCCGCCGCCCCCTGGAGATGGGATCTCCCAGGGCCGGCGCCCCCCCAGGGACCCTATATAAAGGGGGGGGGGAGGGAGGACAGCCGCACTACAGCCCCTGGCGCCTCCCTCTCCCTCCCGTGACACCTCTCCCTCTCGCTGAGCTTGGCGAAGCCCTGCCGAGATCCCCGCTACTTCCACCACCACGCCGTCGTGCTGCTGGATCTCCATCAACCTCTCCTTCCCCCTTACTGGATCAAGGAGGAGACGTCTTCCCCAACTGTACGTGTGTTGAACGCGGAGGTGCCGTCTGTTCGGCGCTCGGTCATCGGTGATTTGGATCACGACGAGTACGACTCCATCAACCCCGTTCTCTTGAACGCTTCCGCTCGCGATCTACAAGGGTATGTAGATGCACTCCTCTCTCTTGTTGCTAGATGACTCCATAGATTGATCTTGGTGATGCGTAGAAAATTTTAAATTTCTGCTACGATCCCCAACATCCCAGCCATCGGCCGTCACCGCGGATGTCATCCACGCACCACACCCTTCAGCAGATCTAGTCGCGGCCCTATCGCGCCCATCGCTGTTCAAGACTCCACCGCGCCACCCCGCAAGCAGCAGGGCAACGTCGTCGTCAGGGCGGCGCTCCCGCAGCCCCTGCCAGGAAGGCACGCGCTCCTGCAGCCACCATCGATGCGAATCCGGTCGGGCCGCTGCGAAGAAGGGGAAGGTTTCGGGTGCGAAACGCAAGAAGCTCGCCGGAATACCTACCCCGCCACCTCCCCTGATTGCCCGGGCAAGAACTCACCCGAGGATGCCCGCTGACGGCGCTGCCGCCGCCGCCGCCCTCGAGGTGTTCGACAAAATGGGCGGAAGGTATGATGCTTTGATTTCTTATACCTCTTTCACTTTTCTCCATTGCGCGTGTTCGTGACTTGTTGAGTGAAATTGTAGCGCCGGTTTGCATGATGCGGCTGCCAAGTTTGTGCACTTGTTGGATGACAGCACCATTGATATCGATCAAGCCGGGATCGGTGATTATGCTTACAATGAGATGGATGGTGTCGTGCACGACCACGTCACGGAAGAAGATGAGGTCGAGTAGGTTTGGAGGGGGTGTTCGACGAAGCTCAAGCAAAAGTGCATGTAAGATCGAAGAACTACATGCAATTGGAAGATACCATCTTGATCAAGGCTTGCGAATTGGTGTCCCTTGATGCGTGCACCGGCACTGACTAAACCACCAAACGGTATTGGCAGATGATAGAGGATCAGTACTTAAGCACGATGGAAAAGTATCCGAACAGGACGCCACGCACCTTTCGGCCACTCCAAGGTCGTTGGGATGTGATCAAGCCGATTTGTAGTTGTTGGGCTGCATGCTTGCAACAAGTCCGCAATGCACCTCCAAGTGGTACCGTTGAATCTGATTATGTGAGTTTGTCTTCACGTCCCAAGTTGTGCAAATCATTTGTAGCCATTGGAGTGGTTGGATAATTTGATATTGTTTTCATTTTGTAGGACAAAATTGCACAAGAATGGTACAAGGACATGGAAGTTTCTGGTAAAAAGGCATTTCAACTAGAGCATTGTTGGAAACTTCTTCAAGAGAGCAAGAAGTGGAAGTTGATTGAGAAAGAATTCCCACCTAAGACAGGTGCACTCAACAAGATGGACGATGATGAAGAAGATGATGATGCCCCAAGAAACAAGAACAAGCCTCATGGAAACAAGAAGGCCAAGGAGAAGATCAAGAAGGAAGCGAAGGCATCAAGCTTGCGGGACAAGCTAGATCACATGGTCAAGTCCAATGAGATATTGGTGATCAAGACATTAGAGGCAAAGAAGGAGTTGGCCGAGAAGAAGCCTCAAGAGAAGCAAGAGAAGTGGCAACTACTCAAGGAGAACACCATGCACAAGGCCGCCATTGAGGAGAGAAGAGCCATGGCCGATGAGAACAAAAGCCATGGCCAAGATCCTTCAAGAGGAGAACAAGATCATGATGATGAATCAAAATGAGATGGATGGGGTCACCAAAGAACGGCATGACGTGGCAAGGTTGGATATCTTGGAGGGCAGGAGATTAGCCACAAGAGGCCATGCGGTGCCAAGGATCAGTGGTTCGGCAAGTGGTGGTGGCAATAATGGCGGTGAATATTTCATCTTGTGATGATGATGATGATGGATGAGTGATGATGGATGCGGTCTCTTTTGGGTTGTGGCGCGAAAACTTTGTTCAAATGTCGCCAAAACTGTGTTTAAATTCTTGGAATTTGTGTTTTATTTTTTAAAATTGCGTCAATTGCATTGTGTGGTTTTACAGTTTGAGGGCCGAAATCGGTAGCGTGTAGAACAGAGCCCGCAAACCCGAGCAGTAAAAGAGAATATCGGGGATATTCTCTTTTACCGCTCGGGTTTGCGGGCTCTATTCCGCCGCAGCCGATTTTGGCCTTTAAATCGCGTTTTTCTCGGCCCTTATCCATGCTTTACGGGTTGCGGCTTTAAGGGGTTTGCTAGAGATGCTCTAACCAAGTAAATAGCAACAAATTCACGGCCCATAAACAAATAAGTAGGGATTAATCTCTTATCTTTTGTGCCCTAATAAAGCAGATCAATCACATGCACATACCTATTTTGTTAGTTTAAACAATGGCAAAAAATCTATGCTTTATAACCAAAATATAATCTTATTTTTCCTATTTGTTTTGCATCAATTTCTTATGTGTGATCCTCTTATTGAGTTAAAAATATTTGCCCCGTGTGGCAACACATGGAGGTATATACATGTGCTCCCTTCTTTTCATAATAGACATGTCTTATTTTTTAAAAAGTTTTTCGCACTATCTCGCGTATTAGGAAATCAAGGCCTGGTGAGCCATGGTTCCTAAATACTTATGACCTGCGATTCCATGAGCTAATTGAGGAAGACTAAATAACTTGCTTGCTATAAGGATGGCCACAATGGGAGGTATCATATACTAGTATCATGCATATGATACTAGTGTATGATACTATCTCCATAGTGCATAATATCATATGTTACTCCCTCTGTATCAGTGCATTAGACACATTAAGAAAATTAAATAATCCCAAAAATACTTAGACGCGGTGCATTAACTCCCACCGTGTTCCTTATTTATTGCTATGAACAATCAACCAATAAGAGATGTGGGGGTGTATGCTTTCAATGACTTGAGACTATCTAGCATCGCATGCAGTGGTCAGTTCGTTGCATGCAATGGTATTACTTAGAAAATAAAGATTAAGTTTCTCGTTTTCCCCTTCACCTTGGTCACAGTGCACAACCTAAGATGCCTACGGCTGGTCGTAATGGGGAGTATCATATACTAGTATCAAGCATATGATACTAGTGTATGATACTACTTCCATAATGCATACTAGTATTATAAGTTGGTATCTTAGGTTACCTTATTAATTGTCATGCATGCACAAAGTAGTACAACATTTACTATGATACGATATCGTGATATGATACCACATCCTATCTTTCCTCATTTAATTGTGTGCCACATCATTAAAAAAGTCTAGTTCACATGCATGATACTGCTTACGATACTTCTATTAGAATTATTAATTATGTTTAATTAATAGGGAATCTACCCTTGTTGAACCGCCGTGCAGTTTCTATGTAATCATGTACAGACCGATGCATCCCTTTGTTCCTCAGCCGTTGCCACGGTTCGAACCGTTGCGACCTGTGCGGCGCGTCTCTTCAAAACATATATAACTGTAATCTTTTGCCTATCAATACACTGATTGATTCATTCAAAACACGTGATCAGCAGATAGTTCCCACCGAGAGCAGAAGAGACAGGGAGAAGTTCACTCGCCGACGGTAAACGATGACCGCAAAGGATTTTGAGGAGCTTGCCCTTAATGTCCACAACTACCCTATATGGGCCATGGACATCAAGATCGGTCTTGCTTCCCGTGGGATAGCGTGTGCAATCCAGGATCAGAAGACTCCCCTACCGGTCAGAGCCACGCTGCTGACAGAACAACAAAACTATGTTGCTTTATGTATCATAAGGTGGCATATTCACCTAGATCTCAAGTTTGAGTAGTTAGAGGAGGAATCTCCGAGTACTCTATTTCTAGCCCTCAAAACGAGATATGAACAACAGAAGGCAGTCGTCATGCCAGAAACACTCCATGATTGGACTCAACTTCGTCTTCAGGATTTCAAGTGTAACATCCCAAATTTGCAATTTGGAATGTTTTACAAAAATAGCTAACCATCTATTCATTTTTATTGATTTCAATGTGGCATTTGAATTTTCAAGTTGCTTTAACTTCATTTCAAAATGTCATTTGAATTATATTCAAAAATCTCTGACAAAATACTTTGATCAAAAAGTATGAGAGGAGGTAACATGACCGTCCAAAAAGTCATTAGAAAACAATGTCAAAAGATTTGAAAATCAATTTGTCTTCTTTTTGAAATTTTCAAAAAAATGTTTTTATGAAGTTTTTCTTTTGCATCTGAAAAGTAGTTCAGGATTTAGGATATTTTCTCCTAATCATTTTGATATATAATATGTATATAGTATATTTTTATTTTCTAGTCCTTTTATTATTTTTCTTCTTTGTTTAACTAAATTGGAAAAAGCTATTTAAAATAGGAAACCTAGCATGCGCAGCCCATCTAGCCAATCTGGCCCAGATCCACCCTCCGACTGAATCCCGTAGGATCCTGCAGACCAATCCGATCTCCCCTCCCTCTCTCTCTCTCTCTGCCACCCAGTCCCACCCGACCACCAAAAGCCTCGAGCGATCGCCTTCCTCATCCCGCTCGATCCCCCCCCTCGCCGGAGATCCTCTCCGATCCGATCCCGCTGTGGATCCCTTGCCGTTTGAGTTCGCCCAAGGGCTCCCCTAAAAGGCTCGACGCCCCGTGTTGATTCCCCCCTGAAACCCCTCCTAATACGCGCCACCGCCGCCGCTATTTCTCGCTAGATTTTCTCTCTGCCACTGCTCGCCGTCGCATGCTCCGCCGCCTACAGCCCTCCCCGACACCTGCCACCACCACCAACCTCATCGTCGCCCTCGTCTGCTTCGTCTGGAGCCTCTAGCCGTCACCGGAAACCCCTAGAACTCCGTCCCTATCATATTTGCTTTCCGATCTATTATTTGCCATTTTTATTTTCAGATCTATTATTCCAAAAACCCGAAAATACCTTCCTGTACTTTTTATTTACATATTTTATTTCGCATTTTATCAAGATCTATTTATCCAATCTACCACAAAACAATCTATCTTTTTACTGTGGAGGGATTGACAACCCCTCTTATGCGTCGGGTTGCAAGTATTTGTTCTTTGTGTGTAGGTACCGTTTACATAGTGTTGCTTGGTTCTCCTACTGGATTGATACCTTGGTTTCATAATTGAGGGAAATGCCTACCGTAGCTATGCTGCATCATCCCTTCCTCTTTGGGAAATACCGACGTAGTTCAAGCGACATCAAAAGGAATTTCTGGCACCGTTGCCGGGGAGGATCAAATCAAGATAGTCTCCCGTCAACTCATCAATTTCTGGCGTCGTTGCCGGGGAGACATCATCAACATCGATCAGGTTCCTAATCACAAATCTCATCTCCTTGCAATTTACATTATTTGCCCTTTGCCTCACGTTTTCATCTCCCCCACTTCACAACAATTTGCCTTTTTATTTGCCCTCTTTTCATTTGCCTTTTTTCTCGTTGGATCTTATGTTTGCTTGTGTTGCCATGTGCCTTCTGTTTGCTTGCATCTTAGCTTGCTAAATATTTATTGATATGGATCCTCACACACTTGCTAATCTTTTAAAAAGATTCAATTATGATGAACCAATTGCTATGATTTGAGTGAACTAGATTATCTCTATGAATTTTTCTTTGAAAGTTATGAATCTGAAAATCGTGATGAAATGTTAAGCGGAAAAATTTATGAAGTGATTCATGATAGATCCTTGAATGAAAAGCATGATTGCAATGATTTTACTATAAATTCTATTAATGTCATTTGTGTCAATGATATGCAAAACCCCAAGCTTGGGGATGTTGATCTTGTTATGTCCACTACTCATTGTAATGATCATGATTGGGGTGATGCTTTTTATGATCTTGAAAATTTATTTGAGCCTCATGATGAATATGTTATTGATAATAATATTGAAAGTGGGTTTGGAAGAGCGTCAACTTTAGGTAAAAATAATCCCACATATTTGGAGAGTGTTCAATCTTATGAAATTTTTGATGAAAGTGGGTTTGGAGAGGTCATGACTTTATTTGATGATAATCCCACTATTTTGGAAGAGTGTCAACTTTGCATGCATGTGGATCAAGAAGAGAAAATTTTATATGATAGCTATATTGTTAAATTTGATTATGATCCTACATGTAATTATTATGAGAGGGGAAAATATGGTTGTACAAATTTTCATGTTACTAATTTACCTCTCGTTATGTGGAGATTGCTATTGTTTCTTTCTTCTTCCTTGCATATGCTAGATATTTCTTGCCTGGATAATTTGTTTTCCTATAAATTTCCTATGCATAGGAAGTATGTTTGACTTCAATGCGTTTGTCACATGTTTCATGATGCTCTCTTTGTGTTTCAATTATTATCTTTCGTGTGAGCATGGTTGGAGTCTTATGCCTAGCTAGGGGCGTGAAATGTTAGCGCTGGTTGGGACGCAAGCCAATGAATAAAATTTATTTTTTCCTTTTTCTTTCTGTTCTTGAGTGTTCACATAATTATGCTACTGTTATAATTGTGTTTTCTGTGTTTTAGTTAGTGTTTGTGCTAAGCAAAGCCTTTGGGATTATGTTGGGTGATAGTTGATTTGATCTTGTTGGAAAACAGAAACTTTTGCGTCCAATAAAATAATTGTTTAAATTCACAAAAGCGACGAAAAATTCTGATTTTTTTACACAAGCTTGATATACAAATTGCCTACGTTGTACTAGTCTTTCAGAATTTTTGGAGTTGTAGAAGTATTCAAGATTTTCATATTGCTATAGACTGTTCTGTTTTTGACAGATTCTGTTTTCTTTGCGTTGTGTGCTTATTTTGATGAATCTATGGCTTGTATTGGAGGGTATAAGCCATGCTAAAGTTAGAATACAGTAGATATAATGCAAAAATAAAATATGAATGGGTTTGCACCAGTACTTAGAGTGGTGATTTGCTTTGTTATACTAAGGGATCTCACGAAGGTTTTTTTTTAGTTTGGTGTGATTGAAGTTTTCAAGTTTTGGGTGAGATCACGATGGATGAAGGAATAAGGAGTAAGAAGAGCCTAAGCTTGGGGATGCCCCATGGCACCCCAAGCTATTATCCAAACAGGAACAAGCAACTAAGCTTGGGGATGCCCCGGAAGGCATCTCCTCTTTCTTCTAACGACCATCGATATTTTACTTGAAGCTATATTTTTATTCCTCACATATCATGAGTTTTGCTTGGAGCGTCTTGTATTATATGAGTCTTTGCTTGTTTTGCTTTTTAGTTTTTTTCAACTATCCTTGCTGGACACACCTATTTGAGAGAGCCAAAATTATGCTATGATTTGTTAGAATTGCTCTTTATGCTTCACTTATTTTTTTTGAGATATGGAATTGCTCTAGCACTTCACTTATTTCTTTTTGAGCACGGTATGCTTTAACAGTTTTGAAGAAATGCTCTCATGCTTCACTTAGATTTATTTGAGAGTTAGTACTTTTTTGAATAAATTCTCTCATTATTCACTTATATTATTTTGAGAGATGAAAAAAAATTATGCTCATGTTCTTCACTTAAATTTGTTTGAGCTTATCAAAAGCAACATATGAAATTAGTCCCAAAGTGATAGATATTCAAGAGGGATATAATAAAAACTTTCAGGAAGATCATTGGACAAAATAAACTTGATTCTTTGTAATAGTTTTGCGATATGATGATAGTGATATGTGAGTCATGTTGGTGAGTAATTATGTTTTAGTAAGAATACAGGTGCCAAGGTTTGTGATTCCCTATGCAAGCACGAAAGTCAATAGTTATGCAATGAAATTACATCCTACTTGTGGTGCATTATTTGGTGTTAGTTATGATTAATGCTCGCTTATGTGATTTTTTGTTTCTTGGTTGGTTGCTTCTCGATCTATTTGCTAGCCTCCACTTGTACTAAGTAGAAATACTACTTGTGCATCCAAAATCCTTAAACCAAGTTTTGCCATATGGGCCAACCATACCTAATTATATGCAGTATTCCCATGTCGTTCTAAGAAAATTTGTATGTGCCATCTCTAATTTCCAAAATAAATTTTCCTTTTTGTGTGCTCGTACCGCTCATGAAGCGGCAGGGGGTGACCAATATTTTCCATGCTAGATGGGTTATTCTCAAGATGAGTGTTTATTCACTTGTCATTGCACGAGAGTACGACGGTAATAGGGATGCCCATGAAGGAAATATGCCCTAGAGGCAATAATAAATTGTTATTTTATATTTCGTTATTCAAGATAAAGGTTTATTGTTCATGCTAGAATTGTATTAATCAGAAACTTAAATACATGTGTGAATACATAAACAAATACCATGTCCCTAGTAAGCCTCTACTAGACTAGCTCGTTGATCAAAGATGGTTATGGTTTCCTAACGATAGACATGTGTTGTCATTTGATAACGGGATCACATCATTAGGAGAATGATGTGATGGACAAGACCCATCCGTTAGCTTAGAATAATGATCGTTCGGTTTTATTGGTATTTCTTTCTTCATGTCAAATACATATTTGTTCAACTATGAGATTATGCAACTCTCGGATACCGGAGGAATGCCTTGTGTGCTATCAAAGGTCACAACGTAGCTGGCTGATTATAAAGATGCTCTACAGGTATTTCCGAAGGTGTTTGTTGAGTTGGCATAGATCGAGATTAGGATTTGTCACTCCGAGTATCGGAGAGGTATCTCTGGGCCCTCTCGGTAATACACATCATGAGCTTGAGAGCAAACGACTAAGGTGTTAGTCACGAGGTGATGTATTACGGAATGAGTAAAGAGACTTGCCGGTAATGAGATTGAACTAGGTATGAAGATACCGACGAGCGAATCTCGGGCAAGTGACATACCGATGGACAAAGGGAATTACATATGTTGTCATAACGGTTCGACCGATAAAGATCATTGTAGAATATGTAGGAGCCAATATGGGCATCCAGGTTCCGCTATTGGTTATTGACCGGAGAGGTGTCTCGGTCATGTCTATATAGTTCTCGAACCCACAGGGTCCGCATGCTTAACGTTCGATGACGGCATAGTATTATATGAGTTATGTGATTTGGTGACCGAATGTTGTTCGGAGTCCCGACTGAGATCACGAACATGACGAGGAGTCTCAAAATGGTCGAGAGGTAATGATTGATATATAGGATGATAGTATTCGGACATCGGAAGTGTTTCGGGGGGTACCGGGTACTTATCGGGTAACCGGAAGGGGTTCCGGGCACCCCCGGCAAAAGATATGGGCCTTATGGGCCAAGAGGGGAAACACACCAGACACAAGGGGCTGGTGCGCCCCCCATATGGGCCGGCCTAAGGAGGAGAAGGAAAGGGGAGAAGTGAAAGGAAAGTGTGTATTAGGATTCCCACTTCCTTCCCTCTCCCCCCTCTTTCCTCCCCCTCGGTTAAATATGGCAGGGGAAGGGCGCGGCTTGGGAGGGACTCCAATTAGTATTCCTGCTACTTGGGTGCCTCCTATGGCTGCTCCTCCCTCCCTCCCACCTATATATATGTGGGAGGGGGCGCCTAGCACACACCAGATAATTGCCTAGCCGTTTGCGGCACCCACCTCCACCATTTACACCCCCGGTCATATTTTCGTAGTGCTTAGGCGAAGCCCTGTGGAGATCACTTCACCATCACCGTCACCACGCCATCGTGCTGACAGAACTCATCTACTACCTCGACGTCTTGCTGGATCAAGAAGGCGAGGGACATCACCGAGCTGAACATGTGCAGAACGCGGAGGTGCCGTGCTTTTGGTACTTAATTGGTTGAAGCGCGAAGAAGTTCGACTACATCAACCGCGTTGAGAAATGCTTCCGCTTACGGTGCACGAGGGTACGTAGAAACACTTTCCCCCTCGTTGCTATGCATCTCCATGGATAGATCATTGCATGTGCGTAGATTTTTTTTGTTTTCCATGCAACGATTCCCAACAGCCCAGTCCAAAATGAAAAAATAAATTTACTTTATGTTGTCGGATAATACATTCCTTAGAAAGAGTTGGTATGGAGGGCACCTGTGGATATGGCCAGCCATGGATTGTGAAAGAATGGTGGAAAAAGAAATAAACTTTATTTTCTGTTTCGGAACCGCCTATGATATATGTAGCACAGAAAGTGTTGGGAATTACTCAGTCGTTTTGGTTGATGGAAAAGTATGCCTCTCAAAAAAATTTATCTCTCAATTTAAGCTTTGATCTCTGGCACCTCTACAAATCCCTACTTCCCTCTGCAAAGGGCATTTCTATTTACTTTATGAAATTTTTATTTGAGTCTCCATATTCTCTTATAAAGCACCAACTAAGGGGCACTATGATCGTACTTGAGCATTGGGTGTAGCTAATATATGAGTGTGTTTCATGAATGGATCAATGATTGAGCATGATGGGCTAGGGATAACTTGCTTTAGTGTTGATATTTTGAAAGACATGGTTGCTTGTTGATATGCTTGAGTATTTAAATCTTCATGTCAAAACTAGACTATGGCTTTGAATCGTATAGAAGTCCAAATGTCCAAGCTACAAAAGAAAAACAATATGTGATGAACATGTTAGGCAGCATTCCACATCAAAGATTCTGTTTTTATCATTTACCTCCTCAAGGACGAGTAGGAATTAAGCTTGGGGGTGCTAATACGTCTCCAACGTATCTATTATTTTTTATTGTTCCATGATGTTATATTATCATTCTTGGATGTTTTACAAACATTTTATAGCAACTTTATATCATTTTTTGGGAATAACCTATTGACATAGTGCCCAGTGCCAGTTGCAGTTTTTTGCTTGTTCTACTTCATAGAAAATCAATACCAAACGGAGTCCAAACGCAGAAAAACTTTTTGGAGAATTTTTATAGGCCAGAAGGAACAACTTGGGCCAAAGAAGTACCAGAGGGGTGCCCCGAGGGGGGCACAACCCACCTGGGGCGCTTGGAGGCCCAGGCGCGCCCTGGTGGGTTGTGCCCACCTCGGTGGCCTCTCGCACCGCCTCTTCGCCCTATAAATACCCAAATATTCCCAAAACCCTTGGGGAGTCGACGAAACACAATTCCAGCCGCCGCAAGTTCCAGAACCACGAGATCCAATCTAAACGCCATCACGGAGGGGTTCATCATCCTCATTGGTGCCTCCATACGACTTCAACGTATCTACTTTTCCTAATGCTTTTCCTCTTGTTTTGGACTCTAATTTGCATGATTTGAATGAAACTAACCCCGGACTGACGCTGTTTTCAGCAGAACTACCATGGTGTTGTTTTTGTGCAGAAATAAAAGTTCATGGAATGGAACGAAACTTTGCGAGGATTTTTTTATACAATAAAAGAGAATTTCTGGAGCCAAGAGTCACTTAGGGGGGCACCTGGGTGGGCACTGTTGGAAATATGCCCTAGAGGCAATAATGAAATGGTTATTATTGTATTTCCTTGTTCATGATAATTGTCTATTGTTCATGCTATAATTGTATTAACTGGAAACCGTAATACATGTGTGAATACATAGACCACAACATGTCCCTAGTAAGCCTCTAGTTGACTAGCTCGTTGACCAATAGACGGTTATGGTTTCCTGACCATGGACATTGGATGTCATTGATAACGGGATCACATCATTAGGAGAATGATGTGATGGACAAGACCCAATCCTAAGCATAGCACAAGATCGTGTAGTTCGTTTGCTAAGAGCTTTTCTAATGTCAAGTATCGTTTCCTTAGACCATGAGATTGTGCAACTCCCGGATACCGTAGGAATGCTTTGGGTGTACCAAACGTCACAACGTAACTGGGTGGCTATAAAGGTGCACTACAGGTATCTCCGAAAGTGTCTGTTGGGTTGGCACGAATCGAGACTGGGATTTGTAACTCCGTATGACGGAGAGGTATCTCTGGGCCCGCTCGGTAATGCATCATCATAATGAGCTCAATGTGACTAATGAGTTAGTCACGGGATCATGCGTTACGGAATGAGTAAAGAGACTTGCCGGTAACGAGATTGAACGAGGTATTGGGATACCGACGATCGAATCTCGGGCAAGTAACATACCGATAGACAAAGGGAATTGTATACGGGATTGATTGAATCCCCGACATCGTGGTTCATCCGATGAGATCATCGTGGAACATGTGGGAACCAATATGGGTATCCAGATCCCGCTATTGGTTATTGGCCGGAGAGGTGTCTCGGTCATGTCTGCATGGTTCCCGAACCCGTAGGGTCTACACACTTAAGGTTCGGTGACGCTAGAGTTGTTATGGGAAATAGTATGTGGTTACCGAAGGTTGTTCAGAGTCCCGGATGAGATCCCGGACATGACGAGGAGCTCCAGAATGGTCCGGAGGTGAAGATCGGTATATTGGACGAAGGGTATTGGAGTCCGGAATTGTTCCAGGGGTACCAGGCTATGGCCAGCATGTCCGAAAGGGGTTTCGGAGGCCCCGGCAAGCGTTGGGGGGCCTTATGGGCCGAGTGGAAGGGGCAAACCAGCCCACTAAGGGGCTGTGCGCCCCTCCCAACCCCTCTCACGTAACCAGGAGAGGTGGGGCGCCACCCCTAGGGCAGCCGCCCCTCTCGGCTTGGGGGGCAAGTTTCCTAGGGGGTGGGGGCGCCCAAACCCATCTAGGGTTTCCCCTAGCCGCCGCCTCCTCCTCTAGATCCATCTAGAGGGGCCGACCCCCTCTCCCCTTCCCCCTATATATAGTGAGGGGGTGGGAGGGCAGCCGCACCCCTTGCCTGGCGCAGCCCTCTCCTCCTCCAACTCCTCCTGCTCCTCCGTAGTGCTTAGCGAAGCTCTGCCGGAGAACCACGAGCTCCATTGCCACCACGCCGCCGTGCTGCTGGAGTTCTCCCTCAACTTCTCCTCTCCCCTTACTGGATCAAGAAGGAGGAGACGTCCCCGGGCTGTACGTGTGTTGAACGCGGAGGAGCCGTCCGTTCGGCGCTAGATCGGATCTTCTGCGATTTGAATCGCCGCGAGTACGACTCCATCAACCGCGTTCTTGTAACGCTTCCGCTTAGCAATCTTCAAGGGTATGAAGATGCACTCCCTCTCTCTCGTTGCTAGCATCTCCTAGATTGATCTTGGTGACACATAGGAAAATTTTGAATTATCGCTACGTTCCCCAACAGTGGTATCAGAGCTAGGTCTATGCGTAGATTCTTTGCACGAGTAGAACACAAAGTAGTTGTGGGCGATGATTTGTTCAATTTGTTTACCGTTACTAGTCTTATCTTGATTCGGTGGCATTGTGGGATGAAGCGGCCCGGACCGACCTTATACGTACACTTACGTGAGACAGGTTCCACCGACTGACATGCACTTGATGCATAAGGTGGCTAGCGGGTGTCTGTCTCTCCCACTTTAGTCGGATCGGATTCGATGAAGAGGGTCCTTATGAAGGGTAAATAGCAATTGGCATATCACCGTTGTGGCTTTTGCGTAGGTAAGAAACGTTCTTTCTAGAAACCCATAGCAGCCACGTAAAACATGCAACAACAATTAGAGGACGTCTAACTTGTTTTTACAGGGTATGCTATGTGATGTGATATGGCCAAAAGGATGTGATGAATTATATATATGTGATGTATGAGATTGATCATGTTCTTGTAATAGGAATCACGACTTGTATGTTGATGAGTATGACAACTGGCAGGAGCCATAGGAGTTGTCTTAATTTATTGTATGACCTGCGTGTCAATGAAAAATGCCATGTAATTACTTTACTTTATTGCTAACCGTTAGCCATAGTAGTAGAAGTAATAGTTGGCGAGACAACTTCATGAAGACACGATGATGGAGATCATGATGATGGAGATCATGGTGTCATGCCGGTGACGAAGGTGATCATGCTGCGCCTCGAAGATGGAGATCAAAAGGCGCAAGATGATACTGGCCATATCATGTCACTTTATGATTTGCATGTGATGTTTGTCATGTTTACATCTTATTTGCTTAGAACGATGGTAGCATAAATAAGATGATCCCTCACTAAAATTTCAAGAGATGTGTTCCCCCTAACTGTGCACCGTTGCGAAGGTTCGTTGTTTCGAAGCACCACGTGATGATCGGGTGTGATAGATTCTAACATTCGCATACAATGGGTGTAAGCGAGATTTACACATGCGAAACACTTA
Organism: Triticum aestivum; assembly: GCF_018294505.1. Classification (NCBI taxonomy): domain Eukaryota; kingdom Viridiplantae; phylum Streptophyta; class Magnoliopsida; order Poales; family Poaceae; genus Triticum; species Triticum aestivum. The sequence goes on from NC_057811.1 coordinate 287,681,524, forward strand.
GGTTGACTTGACGAGCCTAGCATGTACAGACATGGCCTCGGAACACAAGAGACTGAAAGGTCGAACATGAGTCGTATAGTAGATACGATCAACATGAAGATGTTCACCGATGATGACTAGTCTGTCTCACGTGATGATCTGACACGGCCTAGTTGACTCGGATCATGTATCACTTACATGACTAGAGGGATGTCTATCTAAGTGGGAGTTCATTAAATAATCAGATGAACTTAATTATCATGAACATAGTCAAAAGGTCTTTGCAAATTATGTCATAGCTTATGCTTTGGTTCTACTATTTAAGATATGTTCCTAGAGAAAATTTAGTTGAAAGTTGATAGTAGAAATTATGCGGACTGGGTCCGTAAACTGAGGATTATCCTCATTGCTGCGTAGAAGGCTTATGTCCTTAATGCACTGCTCAGTGTGCTGAACCTCGAGCGTCGTCTGTGGATGTTGCGAACATCTGACATACACGTTTTGATGACTACGTGATAGTTCAGTGTGTAATGCTAACGGTTTAGAATTGAGGCGCCAAGGACATTTTTGAAATGTCGCAGAACATATGAGATGTTCCAAAGACTGAAATTGGGATTTCAGACTAGTGCCCACGTCAAGAGGTATGAGACCTCTGACAATTTCTTAAGCCTGCAAACTAAGGGAGAAAAGCTCAATCGTTGAGCATGTGCTCAGATTGTCTGAGTACTACAATCGCTTGAATCGAGTGGGAGTTAATCTTCCAGATGAGATAGTGATGGTTCTCCATAGTCACTGCCACCAAGCTATTAGAGCTTCGTGATGAACTATAACATATCAGGGATAGACATGATGATCCTTGAGCAACTCGCGACGTTTGACACCGCGAAAGTAGAAATCAAGTAGGAGCATCAATTGTTGATGGTTAGTAAAACCACTAGTTTCAAGAAGGGCACGGGAAAGAAGGGATACTTCATGAAACAGCAAATCATTTGCTGCTCTAGTGAAGAAATCCAAGGTTGAACCCAAACCCGAGACTAAGTGCTTCTGTAATGAGGGGAACGGTCACTGAAGTAGAACTACCCTAGATACTTGGTAGATGAGAAGGCAGGCAAGGTCGACAGAAGTATATTGGATATACATTATATTAATGTGTACTTTACTAGTACTCCTAGTAGCACCAGGGTATTAGATACCGGTTCGGTTGCTAAGTGTTGGTAACTCGAAATAAAAGGCTACGGAATAAACGGAGACTAGCTAAAGGTGAGATGACGATATGTGTTGGAAGTGTTTCCAAGGTTGATGTAATCAAATATCGTACGCTCCCTCTACCATCGGGATTGGTATTAAACCTAAATAATTGTAATTTGGTGTTTGCGTTGAGCATAGACATGATTGGATTATGTATCGCAATACGGTTATTCATTTAAGGAGAATAATGGTTACTCTGTTTATTTGAATAATACCTTCAATGGTCTTGCACCTAAAATGAATGGTTTATTGAATCTCGATCGTAGTGATACACATGTTCATGCCAAAAGATATAAAATAGTAATGATAGTACCACATACTTGTGGCACTGCCATTTGAGTCATATTGGTATAAAACGCATGAAGAAGCTCCATGTTGATGGATCTTTGGACTCACTCATTTTGGAAAAGATTGAGACATGCGAACCATGTCTATTGGTAGAAATGCATGAAGAAACTCCATACAGATGGATCGTTTGGACTCACTTGATTTTGAATCACTTGAGACATGCAAATCATACCACATGGACAAGATGACTGAAAGGCCTCGTTTTCAGTGAGATGAAACAAGAGAGCAACTTGTTGGAAGTAATACATTTGATGTGTGCAGTCCAATGAGTGCTAAGGCACGAAGTGGATATCGTTATGTTCTTACTTCACAGATGATTTGAGTAGATGCTAAGAATATTTACTTGATGAAACACAAGTCTGAATTATTGAAAGGTTCAAGTAATTTCAGAGTGAAGTTGAAGATCGTCGTGACAAGAGGATAAGATGTCTATGATATGATCATAGAGATATCTGAGTTACGAGTTTGGCACACAATTAAGACATTGTGGAAATTGTTTCACAACTAATACCACCTAGAACACCATAGTGTGATGGTGTGTCCGAACATCATAACTGCACCCTATTGGATATGGTGCATACCATGATGTCTCTTATCGAATTACCACTATCGTTTATGGGTTAGGCATTAGAGACAACCGCATTCACTTTAAATAGGGCACCACGCAATTCCGTTGAGACGACACCGTATGAACTATGGTTTAGAGAAACCTAAGCTATCGTTTCTTAAAAGTTTGGGGCTGCGACGCTTATGTGAAAAAGTTTCAGGCTGATAAGCTCGAACCCAAAGCGGATAAATGCATCTTCATAGAATACCCAAAACAGTTGGGTATACCTCCTATTTCAGATCAGGAAGCAAAAGTGATTGTTTCTAGAAACGGGTCCTTTCTCGAGGTAAAGTTTCTCTCGAAAGAATTGAGTGGGAGGATGGTGGAGACTTGATGAGGTTATTGAACCATAACTTCAACTAGTGTGTAGCAGGCCACATGAAGTTGTTCCTGTGGCACCTACACTAGTTGAAGTGGAAGCTTATGATAGTGATCATGAAACTTTGGACCAAGTCACTACCAAACCTCGTAGGTCGACAAGGATGCGTACTACTTTAGAGTGGTACATAATCCTGTCTTGGAAGTCATGTTGCTAGACAACAATGAACCTACGAGCTATGGAGAAGCGATGGTGGGCCCGGATTCCGATGAATGGCTCGAGGCCATAAAATCCGAGAGAGGATCCATGTATAAAAACAAAGTATAGACTTTGGAAGAACTACTTGATGGTCGTAAGGCTGTTGGGTACAGATGGATTCTAAAAGGAAGACAAACAATGATGGTAAGTGTCACCATTAAGAAAGCTCGACTTGTCCTTAAGATGTTTTCCGTCAAGTTCAAGGAGTTGACTGCGATGAGACTTTCTCGTAGCGATGCTAAGAGTCTGTTGGAATTATATTAGCAGTTACTGCATTATTTATGAAATCTTGCAGATAGGATGTCAAAACATTGTTTCCTCGACGATTTTCTTGAGGAAAGGTTGTATGTGATACAATCAGAAGGTTTTGTCAATCCTGAAAGATGCTAACAAGTATGCAAAGCTCCAACAATCCTTCTAAGGACTGGAGTAAGCATCTCGGAGTTGGAATGTACGCTTTGATGAGATGATCAAAGATTTTGGGTTTATACAAAGTTTATGAGAAACTTGTATTTCCAAAGAAGTGAGTGGGAGCACTATAGAATTTTTGATGAGTATATGTTGTTAACATATTGTTGATCAGAAATGATGTAGAATTTCTGGAAAGCATATAGGGTTATTTGAAAGTGTTTTTCAATGGAAAACCTGGATTAAGCTACTTGAACATTGAGCATCAAGATCTATAAGGATAGATCAAAAAACGCTTAATAGTACTTTCAAATGAATACATACCGTGACAAGATTTTGAAGGAGTTCAAAATAGATCAGCAAAGAAGGAGTTCTTGGCTGTGTTACAAGGTGTGAGTATTGAGTAAGACTCAAGACCTGACCACGGCAGAAGAGAGAGAAAGGATGAAGGTCGTCCCCTATGCTTTAGACGTAGGCTCTACAGTATGCTATGCTGAGTACCGCACCTGAAGTGTGCCTTGCCATGAGTTAGTCAAGGGGTACAATAGTGATCCAGGAATGGATCACATGACAGCGGTAGAACTTATCCTTAGTAACTAATGGACTAAGGAATTTTCTCGATTTTGGAGGTGGTAAAAGAGTTCGTCGTAAGGGGTTACGTCGATGCAAACTTTGACACTAATCCGGATGTCTCTGAGTAGTGAACTGGATTCGTATAGTAGAGCAGTTATTTGGAATAGCTCCAAGTAGCGCGTGGTAGCTGCATCTACAAGATGACATAGAGATTTGTAGAGCACACACGGATCTGAAAGGTTCAGACCCGTTGACTAATAACCTCTCTCACAAGCGAGATATGAACAAACCCCATGGGTGTTGGATTCATTACAATCACATAGTGATGTGAACTAGATTATTGACTCTAGTGCAAGTGGGAGACTGTTGGAAATATGCCCTAGAGGCAATAATAAAATGGTTATTATTGTATTTCCTTGTTCATGATAATTGTCTATTGTTCATGCTATAATTGTATTAACTGGAAACCGTAATACATGTGTGAATACATAGACCACAACATGTCCCTAGTAAGCCTCTAGTTGACTAGCTCGTTGATCAATAGATGGTTATGGTTTCCTAACCATGGACATTGGATGTCATTGATAACGGGATCACATCATTAGGAGAATGATGTGATGGACAAGACCAATCCTAAGCATAGCACAAGATTGTGTTGTTCCTTTGCTAAGAGCTTTTCTAATGTCAAGTATCATTTCCTTAGACCATGAGATTGTGCAACTCCCGGATACCGTAGAAATGCTTTGGGTGTACCAAACGTCAGAACGTAACTGGATGGCTATAAAGGTGCACTACAGGTATCTCCGAAAGTGTCTGTTGGGTTGGCACGAATCGAGACTGGGATTTGTAACTACGTATGACGGAGAGGTAATGCATCATCATAATGAGCTCAATGTGACTAATGAGTTAGCCACGGGATCATGCGTTACGGAACAAGTAAAGAGACTTGCCGGTAACAAGATTGAACGAGGTATTGGGATACCGACGATCGAATCTCGGGCAAGTAACATACCGATAGACAAAGGGAATTGTATACGGGATTGATTGAATCCCCGACATCGTGGTTCATCCTATGAGATCATTGTGGAACATGTGGGAGCCAATATGGGTATCCAGATCCCGCTATTGGTTATTGGCCGGAGAGGTGTCTCGGTCATGTCTGCATGGTTCTCGAACCCGTAGGGTCTACACACTTAAGGTTCGGTGACGCTAGAGTTGTTATGGGAAATAGTATGTGGTTACCGAAGGTTGTTCAGAGTCCCAGATGAGATCCCGGACAAGACGAGGAGCTCCGGAATGGTCCGGAGGTGAAGATCGGTATATTGGACGAAGGGTATTGGAGTCCGGAATTGTTCCGGGGGTACCAGGCTATGGCCAGCATGTTGGAAAGGGGTTTCGGAGGCCCCGGCAAGCGTTGGGGGGCCTTATGGGCCGAGGGGAAGGGGCAAACCAGCCTACTAAGGGGCTGTGCGCCCCTTCCAACCCCTCTCACGTAACCAGGAGAGGTGAGGGCGCCACCCCTAGGGCAGCCGCCCCTCCCGGCTTGCGGGGCAAGTTTCCTAGGGGGTGGGGGCGCCCAAACCCATCTAGGGTTTCCCCTGGCCGCCGCCTCCTCCTCTAGATCCATCTAGAGGGGCCGGCCCCCTCTCCCCTTCCCCCTATATATAGTGAGGGGGTGGGAGGGCAGCCGCACCCCTTGCCTGGCGCAGCCCTCTCCTCCTCCAACTCCTCCCGCTCCTCCGTAGTGCTTAGCGAAGCTCTGCCGGAGAACCACGAGCTCCATTGCCACCACGCCGTCGTGCTGCTGGAGTTCTCCCTCAACTTCTCTTCTCCCCTTACTGGATCAAGAAGGAGGAGACGTCCCCGGGCTGTACGTGTGTTGAACGCGGAGGCGCCGTCCGTTCAGCGCTAGATCGGATCTTCTGCGATTTGAATCGCTGCGAGTACGAGTCCATCAACCGCGTTCTTGTAACGCTTCCGCTTAGTGATCTTCAAGGGTATGAAGATGCAATCCCTCTCTTTCGTTGCTAGCATCTCCTAGATTGATCTTGGTGACACGTAGGAAAATTTTGAATTATCGCTACGTTCCCCAACAGGCACAACCCACCAGGGCGCGCCTACTCCCCCCCCCAAGGCATGCCAGGGTGGGATGTCCCCACCTGGTGGCCCCGTAGACCCTGAAACCGACGCTATAAAATCCTATTTTTGGAGAAAAAATCAGGGAGAAAGAATTATCGCAATCCACAAGACGGAGCCGCCGTCATCTCCTGTTCTTCATCGGGAGGTCAGATCTGGAGTCCGTTTGGGGCTCCGGAGAGGCGATCTTCGTTCTTCGTCATCAACAACCCTTCTCCATCACCAATTGCATGATGCTCCCCACTGGGAGTGAGTAATTCTTTCGTAGGCTCGCTGGTCGGTGAGGAGTTGGACGAGATTCATCATGTAATCAAGTTAGTTTTGTTAGGGCTTGATCCCTAGTATCCACTATGTTTTGAGATTGATGTTGCTATGACTTTGCCATGCTTAATGCTTGTCACTTTGGGCACAGGTGCCATGATTTCAGATCTGAACCGTTTATGTTATCACCATTATATCCATGTTCTAGATATGATCTTGCAAGTTATAGTCACCTACTACGTGTTATGATCCGGCAACCCCGGAGTGACAATAGTCGGGACCACTCCCGGTGATAACCGTAGTTTGAGGAGTTCAAGTATTCATCGTGTGTTAATGCTTTGTTGCGGTTCTCTATTGAAAGGAGGCCTTAATATCCCTTAGTTTCCAATTGGACCCCGCTGCCACGGGAGGGTAGCACAAAATGTGTCATGCAAGTTCTTTCCATAAGCACGTATGACTATTTACGGAATACATGCCTACATAATATTTATGAACTGGTGCTAGTGTCGTATTACCCTAGGTTATGACTGTCACATGATGAATAGCATTCAACAAATTACCGATCCAATGCCTACGAATTTATCTTATATTGTTCCTGCTAAGTTACTACTGCTATCGTTACTGTTACACTTGCTATAAAACTACTGCTATCACTGTTATCGTTACAATTGTTGTTGCCACTATTATCAAAACTATCATATTACTTTGCTACGGATTTCTTGCTGCAGATAATTAATCTCCAGGTGTGGTTGAATTGACAACTTAGCTGCTAATACTTGCAAATATTCTTTGGCTCCCCTTGTGTCGAATCTATAAATTTGGGTTGAATACTCTACCCTCGAAAACTGTTGCGATCCCATATACTTGTGCGTTATCAAGACCATTTTCGGGCGCCGTTGCCGGGGAGCATAGCTATATTTGTTGGGTCACTTGGGATTATTATCCATTTATCACTATGAAGAATCTGAAGGATGCTAAGACTAAGATTTATCCCTCTAAGACAAGGGGAGGTAAGGAACCGCCATCTAGGTCTGCTTTAGATTCACCTTTTGTTATAAGTAAACTTGCAACACCACCACATGCTATCAATCCTGATATGTCGCAAGTTGTTGATGATGCTACTTCTACTATGACTGAAACTTATGATGATGCTAGTACCTAGCTTGATGATGATGATCTGCCACTAGGTGACTTTCTTGATGAACAAATTGCTAGAGTAAGACAACATGATGTTGTTGAAACTGATGATGAGCTTGAAACTGAAAATCTTGAGACACCTACTAGAACCAGTCCTCCTAGATATGAATTGCCTAAGGTATCGGAAGACTACGTTATGAATGAGGAGACAACTAGAGACATTCTTGCTTGTAAGGATAGAGATGATCTAGAGAAATTATTATGGAAGTATAAAGAAAAATCTTTGAATGCTAGAATGAAATGTGATCCTAAGTTTGCTACTTCACCTATCTTTGTTGATGATAAGGATTATGAATTCTCTGTCGACCCAGAGTAATTACTTTGGTTGAATCTGATCCTTTCCATGGTTACGAAACTGAAACTATTGTGGCACATCTTACTAAGTTGAATAACATAGCCACCCTTTTTACTCATGATGAGAAGACTTGCTATTACTACATTCTCAAATTATTTCTGTTCTCATTAAAGGGTGATGCTAAAGCTTGGTACAATACTCTTGCTACTGGTTGTGTGCGTAGTCCCCAGGATATGATTTATTACTTCTCTGAAAAATATTTCCCTGCTCATAAGAAACAAGCTGCCTTACATGAAATATTTAAGTTTGTGCAAATTAAAGAAGAGAGTCTCCCACAAGCTTGGCGGAGGCTTTGCCAATTACTTAATGCTTTGCCTGATTATCCTCTTAAGAAAAATGAAATGCTTGATATCTTCTATAATGGAGTAACCGATGCTTCTAGGGATTTCCTAGATAGTTGTGCTGGTTGTGTTTTCAGGAAACGAACTGTTGGGCAATCTGAAGAATTATTGAATAACATATTGAAAAATTATGATGATTGGACTCTTTCTGAACCACCGGTTAAACCCACTCCGAAGAAGAGGGGTATATTATATCTTAGTGCCGAAGATATGCAAGAGGCAAAGAAATCTATGAAGGAAAAAGGTATTAAAGCTGTGGATGTAATTTTTTTACCTCCTATTGAAGAAATACATGGGCTTGATACACCACCATCAGCTAAGGTGGTGGAGGTAAATTCTCTAATGAAATTTAATGATAATGACAATCCTCACAATATGCACCCTAGCCAATGCCTTTATGAGTTTGAAAACTACATTATAAAACAAGATCACTGCAATGCAAATGTTATGAAACAATTAAAATACAATTCTGATATGATTGCTCGCCTGAGTGACTTGTTATTTATAATTTCAAATGATGTTAGAGGTGTGGGAAAGCATGCTTCTATGGTTCCAACTCAGTTAGAACAAGTTGCTAAATCTCAAAGACAGTTGCTTGATGAAATGAATAATAACATAAGTGACTTTGCTGTTAGAATAGCAACTAGAGGAGGTAAAATGACTCAGGAACCACTTTATCCTGAGGGACACCCAAAAAGAATTGAACAAGACTCTCAAAGAGCTAACACTGATGCACGTAGTCCTTCTAAAAAGAAAAAAAAGAAGAAAAATGATCGGACTTTGCATGCCTCTAGTGAACCTGAAGTAGAAAAACCTCCTGTTAATGATAATGAAATTTCTATCTCTGATGCTGATACCCAGTCTGGTAGTGAACATCACCTTCTGATAATGAAAAAGATAATGATGAGGTTCATGAAAATACTCAAACAAGTAATAAAGAACCAGATAATGATGTTGAGATAGAACCTGCACTTGATCTTGATAACCCACAACCCAAGAATACAAGATATCATAAAAGAGACTTTATTGCTAGAAAACACGGTAAAGAAAGAGAACCGTGGGTTCAAAAACCTATGCCCTTTCCACCTAAGTCAACTAAAAAGAAAGATGATGAAGAATTTGGGCGCTTGCCCGAAATGCTGAGGCCAGTCTTTTTGCGTACTCGCTTGACTAGTATCTTGGAAATGCCTCCTTATGCAAAGTACATGAAAGACATCATCACCAATAAGAGAAAAATATCGAAAGCTAAAATCTCCACTATGCTTGCTAATTATACTTTTAAAGATGGAGTGCCTAAAAAACTTGGAGATCCGAGAATACCAACTATACCTTCCTCCATCAAAAGAAATTATGTGAAAACTGCTTTATGTGATTTAGGAGCTAGTGTTAGTGTTATGCCTTTCTATTTATATAAAAGGCTTGATTTGAATAAGCTCACACCTACTGGAATATCTTTGCAAATGGCTGAAAAATCAACTGCCATACCTATCGGTATCTGTGAGGATGTGCCCGTGTTGTTGTTGCTAATGTTAATATTTTGACTGACTTGGTTATACTTGAGATGCCCGAGGACGACAACATGTCGATTATCCTTGGTAGACCCTTCTTGAATACTGCAGGGGCTGTTATTGATTGCAATAAAATCAAGGTCACTTTTCATATCAATGGTAATGAGCATACGGTGCACTTTCCGAAGAAACAATTCCAAGTGAATGGTATTAATGTTATTGAAAAATCTTCGACAATCACTATTGGAAGTTTCCAACTACCCCTACCTACCGTTAAAAAGAAATATGAAATGCTTATTGTTGGGGACATTCATATCCCCGTTGAGGTAACTTAGTGATTTACGAAAGTTCTTCGGTTTCATGCTAATGGAAAGTGGTTGTTAATAAGACTTGATCAACCTTATGAATGGATCATTTTTGAGAAGTATGAAGTTGATGAATTTAGTAAGCACTACCTTCTTTCCCTACTTTTTTGTTTTTTGTTTTTATTAGTTAAATAAAATAAAGTGCCACGTTTTGTCTGTTTTCTGAATTTGCAGTGCAATAAAAAATGACCCAAAAATAAAAGTTCTCAGAATGCTCTGAAAATTTAATACGATTTTTTTGAATATTTAAGAATTTCTGGTGCGAATAATATCAGAGGGACGTGCACCAGGTGGGCACAACCCACCTGGGCGCGCCTGGTCCTGGCGCGCCCTGGTGGGTTGTGGTCCCCATGTGGGCCCCCTCACTTATCTCTTCATCCCACATCACCACCTACCTCCAGAAAAAAATCACCATTGCTCTCTCTCTCTCTCTCTCATGTTCTTGCTCTCAAACCTGCGGATTTCGATCTCTTTGCTCGAAGCTCCATTTTCGAAACTGTTTCGGGGGATTGTTGCTTGGTGTGTGACTCCTCCGTTTGTCCAATTAGTTTTTGCTTTAGTGGTTTATATTTTGAATACTTAGCTACTCTTGGTACTGCTGTAGATGAGCTTGCATGTTGAATTCTTAGAGTTCTAAGTAGTTTGAATGCTTGCTATGGCCTCTATAAATCCCTATGAGTAGTTGCTATCAATATTGTGAAGTTTTGTTGAGAAAATTGTGTGGACTAAAAATTTCAGACTTTTTTTTCATAGGAAAAGGATGAATATCTTTAGGAAATTTGCTTCCAAGAAGAACTCCAAGGGAGTTATTGGGGAGTCTTCTGACAGTGATCTCCATACCCGGAGATTGGCGGAAGTACGGCCGTGCGAATGGCCGCATACCCCGTTCATGGAAGGGGCTGGAATCCTTCAGGAGTTTACACTATATGTTGCTAATGCCGGCCCCACCGACTTCATCGCAGCTGAATGTGAACAGTGTCATCTCCTCAGAAACATCTTTGTTCAAAGTTTTAATTTCCTTCCTATGAATAATCCTCCTGAGGAGCAGTTTAATTTATACGGTCAGTTCAATCAGATGCCGCTTTACTGAGTTTTGTGAAATATGCTTGCTCCTTCTGATGGCGGTTTGGTAAGTTTGAAGCCTTTTAAGTACCTTGACAGTAGGTGATGATAGAGGGGTGTCGGGAATCACTGCCGCTGGCTTGCATTTTCCTGCTATTCATTATTTCACTCTTTTTATTGCAAAATGCTTGCTTGCTAGAGAGAAGGTGGGTGCACTCAGTGCCCCATACCTTGCTGTTTTACGTCATGCACTTGAGGGCGACAACACTTATAGCTTGGGAGCTATTGTGGCGCACCGCCTTCACCTTAATAAATCCAAGAGTGAAATACATGGTAGTATTTACGCTACTCGTTTCGTGGCTCGCTTCGATGTTGAGATACGCCTTCATGATTATCCTCTGCCCAAGGTTTACCTAGATCGCGCAGCCATGGAACACCACCAGTTTATTGCACGAGATTACCCTAACATTCCTATTCCGTATAATCTGGTTTTCAGCGTGAACAGTTGTGATATTATTCCATTGCAGGCGCCTGCTTTGTTTGATCCTATTGCTAGGGGCGGATACAGGATTATGCCTGCGGATATCATCGCCTACCGAAACGACCAGGCTACAGCAGAGGAGGAGCCTCAGGAGTGGGATCCATGGATGCACGCCCCTCAGCAGTTCGACAATGGACCCCATGGTTTCTTCGACTACTGACTGACTACCAAGTTAGGCCAAAAGCCTAAGCTTGGGGGACTACACATTCCCACCGGCATTACATTCATGTTCACACATTTCATTCCAGTTGTCCGTGTCCACACTTTTTCGTTGTATCATCCATGTTAAACTTATTTTCCCACTTTCTTCTTGTGTGTTTAAAAAAACCTTAGAAAAGCCAAAAAATTAGTTGTAGTTAGTTTACCTTCTATGCATGCTTAGTTGTAATACTAAAAAGAAAACCCAAAAATATTTCCTTGTTCTTCTTTTGCTTGTTGGGAGCTTTCTCGTGTAAATAGTTTTTCTCGTTTTTGCTTTTCCCTTTTATTTGCTTGTTCAAGAAAACCAAAAACTCCACAAATATTTCAGTGTGTTCCTCTGATTTTCTTTTTTTATTCGAGTCGTACCGAGGAGAAGACCACGATGAAAATGTTGAGTGTCTCTCATATGCATAATTGTTGATCTAACAAAGAGCCCATATTATCTTGTCTTCTCCTGTTGAATAAACTGTTTGCAGATTCTAGCTTAGTCCACATCACTCTTGCATTATTATTATTTTCACATCGTTCGGTCGTGCAAGTGAAAGGCAATAATGACAATGTTCGGTGAACCGGCCGTGGCAGAGAGAAACTGGTATGAACTCGACTTGTTCTGTTTTTGTAAATATGTTTAACCTAGTATCCATGATTTAGCCCATTATGATTAAAAATGTTTGCAATGACAATTAGAGATTATAGTTTCTCATGCCATGCATAAGTAGCTAGGAGTGGATAATGATTTATCTTGGATATCAACATTGCGTTAAAATAATTGTGATGTGGTATGACGATATGGTATCCTCCTCTGAATGTTCGAGTGGCTTGACTTGGCACCTGTTGATGCATGTAGTTGAATCAAAACCAACATAGCATCTATGATATTTATGTTCATGGTGTTCATATCCTACTCATGCTAGTGTCCAATGTTACTTATGCATGATGCATGTTCATGACCATTGTTGCTCTCTAGCTAGCCACTTCTCAATCTATTTGCTAGCCTTCGCCTATACTAAGTGGGAATTCTGCTTGTACATACAAAACCTTGAAGCCAAGTTATTCCAGATGAGTCAACCATGCCTACCTATATGTGGTATTACCCTGCTGTCCTAAGTAAATTTTCATGTGCCATCTCTAAAAAAAACTTCAAATAAATATCCTTTTTTGTGTGCCTGGATCGTTCATGGAACGACAAGAGGTGGTCGGTATTTTCCAGGCGAAGCGGGTTATTCTCAGGATGAGTGTTTATTCACTTGCCATCGCACGAGAAAAGGCCGGTAATAGGGATTCCCAGTCCCGAACTCAAAATGAAAATAATTAAACAAAACTCCCCCGAGACTATTGTTGGTATGGACGACACCCGTTGTCTCGGACAAGCCGTGGAGTGTGATTGTTGGTGGAGGGGGAGTAAACCTTTACTTTCATCGCTTGGGAACCGCCACTAGTGTGCTTAGCATGGAAGATATCCATAACTGATGGTCGTGAAGTAAACAAGAAGGGTGCATTTCTCAAAATATCATTTACCTTTGTTTTAAAATTTTGAGCTCTGGCACCGCAGCAAATCACTGCTTCCCTCTGCGAAGGGACTATCTATTTACTTTTATGTTGTGTCATCACCTTCTAAAATAAGCGCCAGAACCTGAGAGCGATGCTGTCATGTTGATGCATTGTGTGTAGCTAATGTTGGGTGCATCATGACTGGATCTTTTCTACCATGAATTACAATGTTTAGTCGCTACATGAACTTTGGAGGTGCTCTGCATTTATGTTTTGCGGTCTCAGAAAGGGCTAGCGAGATACCACTATTGTCATATCATGGTTGTTTTGATAACGTGTTGTTGTTTGAGATATCTTATTATTGCTCGCTAGCTGATTATGTCATCAATATGAGTTAATATAATTTTTAAGAGTTTTTGTCGGCATGGTTACTTATAATGTTGGCTGAAAACCTGGGTGCTGTTTAAACTTATTTATGCAAAGAAGAGCAAAAAAGTTCGTAAAAGTTTTTCTTTTTCACTTTCAGTTTATCAACTGAATTGCTTGAGGACAAGCAAAGGTTTAAGCTTGGGGGAGTTGATACGTCTCCAACGTATCTACTTTTCCTAATGCTTTTCCTCTTGTTTTGGACTCTAATTTGCATGATTTGAATGAAACTAACCCCGGACTGACGCTGTTTTCAGCAAAACTACCATGGTGTTGTTCTTGTGCAGAAATAAAAGTTCTCGGAATGGAACGGAACTTTGCGAGGATTTTTTATACAATAAAAGAGAATTTCTGGAGCCAAGAGTCACCTGAGGGGGGCACCTGGGAGGGCACAACCCACCAGCGCGCGCCAGCCCCCCCCCCCCCCAGGCGCACCCAGGTGGGTTGTCCCCTTCTGGTGGCCCCGCAGACCCAGAAACCGATGCTATAAAATCCTGTTTTTGGAGAAAAATCAGGGAGAAAGAATTATCGCGACCCATGAGACGAAGCTGCCGTCACCTCCTGTTCTTCATCGAGAGGTCAGATCTGGAGTCCGTTTGGGGCTCCGGAGAGGGGGGTATTCATTCTTCGTCATCACAACCCCTTGTCCTTCGCCAATTCCATGACGCTCCCCACCGGGAGGGAGTAATTCCTTCGGAGGCTCGCTGGTCGGTGAGGACTTGGATGAGATTCATCATGTGATCTAGTTAGTTTTATTAGTGCTTGATCCCTAGTATCCACTATGTTCTGAGATTGATGTTGCCATGACTTTGCCATGCTTAATGCTTGTCACTTTGGGCCCGGGTGCCATGATTTCAGATCAGAACCATTTTTGTTATCACCATTATATCCATGTTCTAGATCCAATCTTGCAAGTTATAGTCACCTACTATGTGTTATGATCCGGCAACACTGGAGTGACAATAGTCGGGACCACTCCCGACTATGACCATAGATTGAGGAGTTCATATATTCACCATGTGTTAATGCTTTGTTCTGGTTCTCTATTAAAAGGAGGCCTTAATATCCCTTAGTTTCCAATCGGAACCTGCTGCTACGGGAGGGTAGGACAAAAGATGTCATGCAAGTTCTTTCCATAAGCACGTATGACTATTTATGGAATACATGCCTACATTATATTTATGAACTAGAGCTAGTGCCGTAACGCCCTAGGTTATGACTATCACATGATGAATATCATCGAACAAATTACCGATCCAATGCCTACGAATTTGTCTTATATTGTTCCAGCTAAGTTACTACAGCTATCGTTACTGATACACTTGCTATAAAACTACTGCTATCACTGTTACCGTTACCATTGCTGCTGCCACTATTATGAAACTATCATATTACTTTGCTATTGATCGCTTGCTGCAAATAATTAATCTCCAGGTGAGGTTGAACTAACAACTCAGCTGCTAATACTTGGAAATATTCTTTGGCTCCCCTTGTGTCGAATCTATAAATTCGGGTTGAATACTCTACCCTCGAAAACTATTGCGATCCCATATACTTGTGGGTTATCATGCCTCTCCGATGACGCGTGAGTAGTTCATTGTAGACCTACGGGTCCGTAGGCAGTAGCTAGATGGCTTCCTCTCTCTCTCACACACACACACTCTCTCTCTAGATTCTCAATAAAATGGTATATTGGAGATCTATTTGATGTAACTCTTTTTTGTGGTGTGTTTGTTGGGATACGATGAACTTTGAGTTTATGATCAGATCTATTCTATCCATGAAAGTTATTTGAGTTTTGATCTCTTATATGCATGATTATTTATAGCCTCATTTTTTCTTCGAATCTTTGGTTTAGTTAGGCCGACTAGATCATTTTTTCTTGCCATGGGAAGAGGTGCTTTGTGATGGGTTCGGTCATGCGGTGTTCTTTCCCAGTGACAGAAGGGGCGGCAAGACACGTATTGATCGTTGCTATTAAGGATAACAAGATGGGGTCTATTCCTACATGAATAGATCTTGTCAACATCATGTCATCGTTCTTATTGCATTACTCCATTTATCCATGAAGGTAATACACTAGATGCATGCTGGATAGCGGTCGATGTGTGGAGTAATAGTAGTAGATGCAGGAAGGAGTCGGTCTACTAATCTTGGACATGATGCCTATATATTGATCATTGCATGGATATCGTCATAATTATTTGAGTTTTTATCAATTTCCCAACATTAATTTGTTTACCCATCGTGTGCTATTTCTTGAGAGAAGCCACTACTGAAATCTACGGCCCCCGGGTCTATTCCTTATCATATTTTCTTTCTGATCTATTATTTGCCACTTTTATTTTCAGATCTATTATTCCAAAAACCCAAAAATACCTTGCTGCACTTTCTATTTGCATATTTTATTTCGTGTTTTATCGAGATATATTTATCCAATCTACCACAAAACAATCTATCTTTTTACCGTGGAGGGATTAACAACCCCTCTTACGCGTCGGGTTGCAAGTATTTGTTCTTTGTGTGCAGGTACCGTTTACATAGTGTTGCTTGGTTCTCCTACTAGATTGATACCTTGGTTTCATAACTGAGGGAAATACCTACCGTAGCTGTGTTGCATCATCCTTCCTCTTTAGGGAAATACCGACGTAGTTCAAGCGACATCAGCAGCCTGCTATCTATCATGGTTATGCCCGGGAAACCTCGTATCTACCTGTGATCCTTCTGACGGAGTGCCACCCAGGCACAAAGATATGGATGGATACTTCAAGGCCGGACATCTTACATGTGCAACCGCAGGCCATTATGGGCTTTGGCTTGGTTGACCTCATTCGTGACTCTGACAGGTCGGTTGGTAGTAGATGTAGACGAACGGTATGATTGTATGGGCACTGACATCTGTCGGATGATCGCTCTGGAAGACCATGTTTTGATCGTCTCGTTCTCAAACACCAGGCAATTCCCGGACATAAAGGGAGGGATCGAATCTTGCGGGTAAAGTGTACAAGACTCTGCAGAGTAACACCTAGTCGATTAGCCGTGTCCCCAGTTACGGACAACTTAAGCACCGGAGATGATACTATCAGCGAGTCTGAACATAATTAATTATAATGAGTGGGTTTGTTAATAATTTGGGTCATGAAAATTGGTTTGCGGAACCATCTGATTAACAACCAATTTTTGTAGTAATATTTTCTTTTGCCTCCTTTGTTGTAGGGAAAAATTAGCTTTTCGCAAAAATTATAAACTTAGATCCCCACCAACCATATTTGCATGTAGTATAGATATTTTATTTATCATTTCTCTCATGTGATGTTGCCAGCATATTCAAAATGCTGACCTACACGCATGCAACATCTCATGTTGCAGAGGTTTATTCGACCAGGAGTGAGGCTACGTTCTACGCTCGGTGACATGCCCTTGGAGTCGGGTGGACTCTCTATCTTCTACGTCTTCCGCAGTAGTTTATCTCATGAGTTGGCCTTCAACCAATTTATTATTTTGTAATAAAGACTCTATATGAAATTTGGATGTAATAAAGCAGGTGTGATTGCACTTTGATATATACAGTGATGTACTTCATGTGCCAGCATGATCTTGGGATGGTACGGATACATAGAGACTTGACCGTTTTCGGGTCGGGTCGCTACATTAAGTCTGTCGGTGAGTACAACAACAAGGTTCATAATATAAGTTCCAAATTGTGTTTTTGTGGGACTGAACCTGCTGGTGTGGAGAAGATAGAGAAAAAGTATGTACAATGCTCCCTTCAGACAGGATCCTCCAGCAGCAATACCGTGCTTGCAACTATACTATCTATTTCGAGCTTATTCACATGTTACTTCAGGCTGAAAAGCATGATGAGCTACTCACAAAGAATTTCTCTCAGCGCCCAGTTGAGCCACAACCTTTACCTGAAGTTCATATGAATGTCGCAAATAGACAGAGGTTTGATGGTGCCTTTAGGGGCAATCAATCAAATTTCTAGAACAAGTGAAAGCACAATAGGAACAGGAGGTCTAGGAACTCAGACAAGGGAAAGACACTGCAAAGCCCAAGCATGATAAATCTCAGCTTTGCAACAAGTGTGGATGCTACACACACCACTGACAAGTGCAAGATCCCTAAGCATATGTTTATGTTGTACTAATAATCTTAGGGAGGCAGAGCACCTCAAGGGGAGAGGTTCTAAGCCAACTTCAACCTTCATCCAGACAGTGCCATTAGGATTATAAAGCCCTTAGGAAGAAAATTATTTTATTTTATGTTTTAATTCTTATATTCTCATTGTTGATTTCTAACTCTTCTCCGACTTCAACATTTTAGACGACCGTCAAGTACACCCCAGTCCTGATCACAGAGTTTTGCCAGCCCGGCGAGACAATGCCTTTCGGCAAGCAGCTGGTGCAGATCGTCAAGGAGTTGAGGATTGCTCAGCTACTATCATTGGGACTCCCATCATGGCTCTTCCGATGGACCCTCATTGGAAGATTGAGGTGCACATACCCGGGAGGACCTTCAGAAATATCTTAGAGCCCATTGACTTCCAGTTCGTTTCTCCCACTTGGATCCTCAGGAGAAATATGGATGTTCACCGTGCACTTGGACGCATCCGGAAGGAATACATGGGCGATCTCCTTGGATCAGACCTCACCATGATCTCCCACAGGACTACAGATGGAGAGATAGATGCGCACTAGGAATGACAACTCCGTCATTTCATTAGTCCAAGATTTGGAGGTTCACATCAGGACTCTAGAGATTCAGTTGCACAGAAGCACGAAGAAGTTATTTCTTTCCTCATTTCCCTCCCCGTCTCGTTCTCTCCCCCGAGAAGACCTTTACCCTCCTATTATGTTCAGTTCATAGTGTGAAACAAGTTTTGCATGGGGTGCATGCGAGGGATTGTAGCCGGGTTGCATGTTGGGATTCGTACATTGCCATGCATGGGTTATCTAAATATCGTCCTATTTATTAGAGATTATTTGTTGATTTTTTCCCAAGTTTAGGACGGACAAACTGATGTGTGATTGGTGCGTTGCTTGGTCTAATTTTTCATTTACGTCCAATCTCTAAGTGCCTTGGTCGCGTAGCTCCCTAATGTCTCTAATGCACTGGTACGGAGGGACTAGCTAAGCTATCTTCATTGAATGATTTAGCCACACTAAACTGTTTCATTCATTGGTGAGCTTCCTTCATTTAAGTGTTTTGCCTAGGTTCACATGTTTGGCGTTGTTTTTCTTGGGGCACAAAAGTCCCCTCCTTCCACCTTAGTTGCTTTGCCATATCATTTTTTCCGCCTATGTGGCATACTTAGCACATGTACACCGTGGAACACTTGAAAGGGCCTTATATCTTCTATATCTAAATAGCTAGCACTCACTATTAGATTTCTATGCACATGTGTGCTTCCACATGACCTCAGTCATTGGGAGTTGTCCAATCAAAACTGTGCGACATGATCAAGTCATGCATGTACTCTGAAGTTACTTTTTGCACTAATCAATCCATGCAAATGCTGACACTTCTTCGAGTCATGTACGTCTTTTTTACAAAGGAATCAAGTCATGCATGCTAGTCAGAAGTTAGTTTTTTTCATTAATTTTCGTGTAGTCATGAACGATATATGTGTTGGCAGCGAATGGAAGTCGAAGACAATGTGAAGACGCAATATTTATTTCGTTGTTCTTCTTTCATTTATTTGAGTCATAGGACCCCCGTACTATTAAGAGGGGTATAGGTTCTCGAAGCTTAGATCCGTTGTGATGCTTAGCTCAAAACCTATGAAAGATGCGAGAGAAATCTCTTTATGCTTCGAATGATTACCTGGCAGCAGTAGACGTTGTTCTTCATGCTGCAGGAGATATCTTTCGGACTAAGGAGTTAGCATTACTTGCTCCGCAAGTAATGTTACCGTTGTGCTCAATTTCCGACCGTTGGACTCGTGTCGTTCAACCATTGGCTGCTCCACAAGTCCAATTTGGTCATTTCCCATCACGGAAGGCTGCGGCTATAAATAGTCACCCCACTCCAATGTTGTCTGTTGGCTGATCCGCTTAAGATTTCTGAGAAGATTTATTTGAGCATCCCCTCTCTGAGTGATTTGAGTTTAAGATCCACCGAGAGAAAAATCAAGAGCCCAAACTTAGACAGTGGTTGTGCATCACATCAGTTCTGAGTTAGAGTTCGTGTACCTGTTACTCTTGAGAGTTGCGCACTCTCTAGGATAGGTGTCGGCTCGAGTGTTGAAGAGTTGTTGTCTTCATCGAGCTAGATCTTCAGCAACCAAGAGTAATTGTTGTTCGCGGAGGTCGATCAAAGGTTTGGAGATCACCGGCAAGTATCTACCACGAGTGAAATCAACTGGAGTCTGATCAGCTCCGAGTTGAAGGAGAATAGGGTGAGGAGAGTTTATCTTCCATGTTAAGTCACAACCACTCCAAGTAGGCGTAGCCCTTTGGAGAAGGGTGAACTGGTCTACCAAATCTCTCTGTCGCCATTGAGCACCACTGGTTCAATTTTACTTCACTAAATTACTTTTAGCAATTTACATTCGTGCTCTGTGACGATAGTTTATCTGGTCATTCATTCTCTGTTGCATATCTTTCATCTCTATTCTCTTTGACATTTTCTTCTGTTATCTTTCGTTACTCATTTCGTAGCATTCTCATCTCTCTTTTTAGTCTTCCCTGTCAAAGGCATTTCTCTTAGTGCTTATCTGTTTTAGACTTGCGTATTCCATGTGCCTCTTTCTTGTTCCTCATCATATTGTCTCTCGTACTTGTCCATCGCAGTTCATATATTGTTTACTCTCATGATATTGTATCTGGTTGCATATTGCATTTACTATCGTGATACGTCCATTTTGCATCATGTTTACCTACTATTATTTATAATGTTTTTATGCATAATAATGCTTTTTGGAGTAATTCTAATGCCTTTTCTCTCATAATATGCAAGGTACATACAAAGAGGGAGAATTCCGGCAGCTATAAATCTGGACCTGAAAAAGCTACGTCAGGCTATCTATTCTGCACAACTCCAAATGAGCTAAAACTTCACGAGGATTTTTTATGCAATAAATAAAAAATACTGGAGAAAAAAATACCGGAGGGGGCCACCTGGTGAGCACAAGACACCAGGGCGCGCCTGGCCCCCTAGGCGTGCCCTGGTGGGTTGTGTTCAGCCCAGCCCACCTCCGGTGCCCCTCTGCTGGTATATAAGTCATTTTGACCTAGAAAAAAAAATTAGGAGAGGACTTTTGGGACGAAGCGGCACCATCTCGAGGCGGAACTTGGGCAGGAGCACTTTTGCCCCCCGGCGGAGCGATTCCGCCGGGGGAACTTCCCTCCCGAAGGGGGAAACCATCATCATCATCATCATCATCACCAACAACTCTCCCATCTTGGGGAGGGCTATCTCCATGAACATCTTCAACAACACCATCTCCTCTCAAACCCTAGTTCATCTCTTGTGTTCAATCTTTGTACCGGAACCTCAAATTGGTACTTGTGGGTGACTAGTAGTGTTGATTACATCTTGTAGTTGATTACTATATGGTTTATTTGGTGGAAGATTATATGTTCAGATCCAATATGCTATTTAATACCCCTCTGTTCCTGAGCATGATCATCATTTGTGAGTAGTTACTTTTGTTCTTGAGGTCACGGGAGAAAGCTTGTTGCAAGTAATCATGTGAACTTGATATGTGTTCGATATTTTGATAGTATGTATGTTGTGATTCCCTTAGTGGTGTCATGTGAACGTCGACTACATGACACTTCACCATACTTGGGCCTAAGGGAATGCATTGTGGGGTAGTTATTAGATGATGGGTTGCGAGAGTGGCAGAAGCTTAAACCCTAGTTTATGCGCTATTGCGTTAGGGACCAATTGGATCCAAAAGTTTAATGATATGGTTAGAATTTATTCTTAATACTTTTCTCGTAGTTGCGGATGCTTGCGAGGGGTTTAATCATACGTAGGAGGTTTGTTCAAGTAATAACAACACCTAAGCAATGATCCACCCACATATCAAATTATCAAAGTAGTGAACACAAATCAAACCAACATGGTGAAAGTGACTATATAAAATTACTGTGTACCCTCAAGAACGCTTTGCTTATTATAAGAGACCATTTTGGCCTGTCCTTTGCCTCAAAAGGATTGGGCTACCTTGCTGCGCTTTTGTTACTATTATCGTTACTTGCTCGTTACCAATTATCTTGCTATCAAACTACTCTGTTACTTACAATTTCAGCACTTGCAGACATTACCTTGCTGAAAACCACTTGTCATTTCCTTCTGCTCCTCGTTGGGTTCGACACTCTTACTTATCGAAAAGGATACAATTGTTCCCATATACTTGTGGGTCATCAAGGCTCTTTTCTGGCGTCGTTGTCGGGGAGTGAAGCGCTCTTGGTAAGTGGAAATTGGTAAGGAAAAATTATTACTATGTGCTAAAATTTATTGTCACTTGTTACTATGGAAAGCAATCCATTGAGGGGTTTGTTCGGGGTACCTTCACCTCGACCAGAACCACAATTAGTCACCCCTCAACCTACTGAAAATATTGAATATGAAATTCCTTCAGGTATGATAGAACAACTGCTAGCTAATCCTTATGCAGGAGAAGGAACCGAACATCCTCATATGCACTTGATATATGCGGATGAAATTTGTGGATTGTTTAAGCTTGCTGGTTTACCCGGAGATGAAGTTAAGAAGAAGGTTTTCCCTTTATCTTTGAAGGGAAAAGCATTGGCATGGTATAGGCTATGCGATGATATTGGATCTTGGAATTGGAATCGATTGAAATTAGAGTTCCATCAAAAAAAATTATCCTATGCATCTAATTCATCGTGATCAGAATTATATATATATATATATTGGCCTCGTGGAGGAGAAAGTATCGCTCTAGATGGGGGAAGCTTAAGTCAATGTTATATTCATGCCCCAATCATGAGCTTTCAAGAGAAATTATCATTCAGAATTTTTATGCCCGACTTTCTCGTAATGATCAATCAATGCTCGATACTTTTTGTACTCGTTCTTTTATGAAGAAGACTATTGAATTCTGGTGGGATCTTTTGGAAAGAATTAAATGCAACTCTGAAGATTGGGAACTCGATGAAGGTAAAGAGTCAGGTATTAAGCTTAAGTTTGATTGTGTTAAATCTTTTATGAATACCGATGCTCTTCAAAAGTTTAGCACTAAATATGGACTTGACTCTGAGATAGTAGCCTCCTTTTGTGAATATTTTGCTACTCATGTTGATCTCTCTAAAGAGAAGTGGTTTAAATATCACCCACCTATCAAAGAATAAATTAAAGAACCGGTAATAGCTAAAGATGAAACTATTATTTATAATGTTGATCCAGTTGTTCCTACTGCTTATATTGAAAAACCACCTTTCCCTGTTAGGACGAAGGAACATGCTAAAGTTTCAACTGTGGTCAATAAAAGTTATATCAGAACACCTAAACCAGGTGAACAAATCAAAGTAGAACCTAGTGGTTCTATGGTTAAGGATCTCCTGGTCGATAATATTGATGGGCATGTTATTTACTTTCTTGGCGAAGCTGCTAGAATTGTCAAACCCGTTGGGAAAGATAAACATAGACCTGTTGTTGGCATGCCCGTTGTCTCAGTTAAAATAGGAGATCACTGTTATCATGGTTTATGTGACATAGGTGCTAGCGTGAGTGCTATTCCTCTTACCTTATATCAAGAAATTATGAATGACATAGCACCCACTGAAATAGAAGACATAGATGTTACTATTAAACTTGCTAATAGAGACACCATCACACCACTTGGGATTGTTAGAGATGTTGAAGTCTTGTGTGGGAAAGTAAAATACCCTACTGATTTTCTTGTTCTGGGTTCCCCACAAGATGACTTTTGTCTCATTATCTTTGGTAGACCTTTCTTGAACACCGTTAATGCTAAAATAGATTGTGAGAAACAAACTATCGGTGTTAGCTTTGGTGATGAGTCTCATGAGTTTAATTTTTCCAATTTTAGTAGAAAACCTCATAAAAAAGAATTGTCTAGTAAGGATGAAATTATTGGTCTTGCTTCTATTGATGTACCTCCTACTGATCCTTTAGAACAATATTTGCTAGACCATGAAAATGATTTGCATATGCATGAAAGAAGTGAAATAGATAGAATCTTGTTTGAACAACAACCTCTGTTAAAGCACAATTTGCCTATTGAAACTCTAGGAGGTCACTGGTGCGCGTCGGTCCTAAACAAACAGTTTTTTACCCCTTTGCGCGACGGCATTTGGAACCGTTGCCAAGTGAGTGTGGGCGATAGGGGGGTCCTTCCCACACAACCCAGAAACCATTGGGGATATGCCCTGCTGGCACACACGCTCGGCAAAATGAGGTCGTGTGCGACCTGCGAGTACTCAAATACAGAAATACGTACAATAGTGCTAAAAATACAATTATATAGGCAAAATCATTTCTGGTCGTAAGTACATCCCACACAGTCAGTCACCACTAAACGTTTCCGTTCGTATATACATCCCACACAGTCACAACAAGGAAACCGTTTGCGCAAGGTGGCGTAACGCAAACAGTTTTGAAGAGAATGTCGTGTGTGATTGTTCATTGATCCAACACGGTTTATTCCTAGAAATTGTGTGTGTTGCCTTAGGTCATCGCCCACGGTGTTTTCTCATTAACCGTTTGCAATAGGAAGCAAGCTAATTGGCCAATTAGTGGGCTAATTGCCCTATTATTAATAATCCATTTACTAATCTAATTGACACTCATTAAGCACATAATATATTCCATTTCCATATTAAGGAAGCAGGATTTCATAATTGCAATACATCAGAGTACAACATGATATAGCTTCAGCACTCAGCTACCCCATTACACAACTGCACCAGCAGCAAGTTTCACATGCAACATCTAGAACCTTTCGAAATTAGCATCATAGACGGTACATAGAGAGATGCATCTCATCTGGAAAACTGCTGAAGCGGAAGGCGAATATTGAGCCTTCATTCGTGTTGAAGGTGTTTGCAACTTTAGGCCAGTGCCTGTGGATGATTGACCGTCCATCCTTCGACCTCTTCAGGAACACCTCAATATTTAACTGTGGGTGTTGTATGAAAACTTTCCTCGCCTCCTGACCACAGAGATGGTTTAAGAGGTAATCATCAGTGAAGCCTGAAAACAAGGATGTGCATAAATATCTTCTCTATATTGGAAATGGGGCAAAGGAATACAAAAAGGCAAGGTATAATAGTTAGTACCATCTTGTAAACCTCAGTGCTTCCCATTGTTTCCCTGCAACACATATAAGGTAGTTAGTCATCAAGTTAAGTAAGGGTTCGCATGCTATCAGTAAAATATGTTGATGATAAATAAGCACATTGCAGATTCATCAGATTAATTCAAGCCACATGGAAAACCCATTTATCCAAACCAAGCATGATTAAGAACTAGGAAATATAGCACTTGTATATGTTTCTCACGTATTAAGTGCAACCAAATTCGATTTATTCCTCACATGGTATACAATAACAGAATGCAGCCACGGCAATTGAACATCACATTGCAGAATTGAACCAAGCAGCTAACTAAACACCACAACAAATGAACCAAACGTTAACCGAGCACCACATTGCACAATATAACATACTCCTAATAGAAGATCAGATAGTTAACCAAACCAAGCATGCTTAACAACTTGGAAATATAGCAATTGTATTTGTTTTTCATGTATTTAGTACAGCCAAATTCGATTTATTCCTCACATGGTATACAATAAGAGAATGCAGCCACAACAATTGAACATTGCATTCCAGAATTGAACCAAGCAGTTAACTAAACACCACAACAAATGAACCAAACGTTAACTGAGCACCACATTGCACAATATAACATACTCCTAATAGAAGATCAGACAGTTAACCAAACCAAGCATGCTTAACAACTTGGAAATATTGCACCCTGAAGAATTGAACATCACATTTGTAGAATTGAACCAAGCAGTTAATTGAACACCACATTGCACGACATATAGAACATATACACTATAGCAGAAGATTGCATGGTGAAAGTAGATAGCACAATTCACTAGAATTTGTTAAGGAAAGGTAGTAGCTAGCAAACTGAACATGGGTCCTTATAGTGCGCTAATAAGACAAGCTACTCCTCATTGTCGGATTTATCGATGACGATTGGCTCCTTAGACATGGAAGAGGGCGAGGCCTCCGCATCGTGCATGCCCTCGTTGTAGTGGTGAGTTGCCTGAGCCGCTCCGGGCACCAACCTGCTGGCTCTCGAGATGAGGTAAGCACGTGCACGCTGAGAAAACACCTCGTAGTCTTCGTCGAAGGCACCGACGGTGGCCTCGAGAAAACGCCACGAACTATTGTTTAAAGCAGCCAACCGCATTGCGGTGTCGGCGCACGAGGCGTCAACGGTGGCCTCGACGGAAAGGTGCTCCTCCAAGATCTGGGGGTCGGCACGAATGGCAGCCATCGCGACCTCATCCGCGCGTGTGGCCGTGATTTGCTTCTCCGCTGCCAAATGCTCCTTGAGGTCCTGGCTATACTGCGTGCACCATGGCTTAGGCCGGCGCTTATTTGGTGGAGGGGTCGGTGATTTGGGTGGAAGGTGTCGCGCTCGCGCCGGCGGTCGGGGCATGTGGGATGTGGAAGGAGGAGGAGGATGGGGGTCGGGTGTGGATTACCTGCCTGGAGAGGCGAGGCCGAGCAGCATGAAGGAGGGTCACCGGCAAGGAGGCGACGGCGCAGCAAGCAAGGAGTGAAGGTTTCAACTTGGAAAGGAAGGCGGAAAGGGGGGAAATGTGCCTTTTGGTAAGGGGAGGGGGCGGGCAGGTAGATATTTCCGTGGAAGCCGAAAATTTGGAATCGCTTCAGACAAAAAACTGGCGCGCAAAGTGTCATCATACACGGCCCTTATTCAGACACGGTCCGAAGATATTTCGTTCTGCATCTCACACTGTTGGTTATAATAAATTGTGTGGGATCTACTTGATTTTTGGTCTTGATTTGAATTACATAATGGGGTCACAGCGGCCATGGACGGTGTTTGAATTGCTAGACCTTTTATCTATAGTGATCATAAAAGAATTGGAATTATTCAGGGTTCGTTTGGACATTTTTATGCATTATGTGAGTTTTCAATGCATTTATGTGCATAATTCAAATTTGAACTACATGCACATGCTCCAGTGCATATAAATTTGTTGAAACATCAAATCTTTTTCCTTGGGTGCATGCTTAGGTCCCATGCAAGAAATGGGAATGAATTTCAAACACCATGGCACCGTTGATTGCCGGCAAAACATTGAGATGCCTGGTTTTTAAATTCTAGTAAATCCAGAACTCATTTGAAATTCATGATGTAAGGGAACGCGACAGAAAACAAAAAAATTCCGACCTACGCACTAGCCCAGGACCACTATGGAGACTGCATACATGGTTTGATCTTTTTCGTTACTGACTCGTAGCGCAGCGGGAAGTAGAGTCGATGACGATCGGCGGTGCAGATCCCCGCAGCTAGGATTTACAACCTCCCAACCGCGAGGATGTATACCCTCATCTGCTCCTCAGACAACCCTCCTGGAGGCGGTCGAACAGCCCCCCAGACGGTGTCGTGGACAGCCCTTCGGGAGGACCTTCGAAACTCGAATGGTCACTCGGACAGCCCCTCGAGAGGACCTTCGAAACTCGGACAGTCACACGGACAGCCCTTCAGGAGGCACTTACAAACTACGACCGAAACTATGATCTCTCTATAGAGTTGCACACATACGATGTCATCTATCCGGCAGGGCTTCGCCGTCCAGAACTAGTTCCTGCCGGAACCCAGACAGCCTTACGGCTCTACGAAACTATTTCGCTGGGAGGGAGAGAGAAGCCAGATCATGCATGGCACTTGTATGTGAGAAAGAGTGAGTGTGGAGGGCTGCCCCTCCACCTCTATTTATAGGAAATCCCAAGGGGTAGGGTAGTTTAACACAAAAACCCAAAATGCACACGAATGAAGTCCTTCCTCGAGGACATAAGAGTGAAACCAAGGAACAAGAGGGGTTCCAAGGTGGAGCCCCAAGTGTGGCCGGCCACACCCCTTGGGGGGCCCCCATGAGGGCCTCCCAATCCATCCATGTCATCCCTAGATCTTTTGGGCAAAGCCCGAAAAGGTGGCTTTCCATAAAATATCCCAAAAAGCACCATGGCACCGTTGATTGACGACATTTTTCAGCGTCCGTTCGAACTGAAAATATTTATGTGGGCTTAGAACATTTCCAGTACCCACCATAATAATTTCCAACATGTTCTGGAACAATTCCAGTTTAGTTATTTTCATCTGCGAAAAGCATCTGAACCGGTTCCTGCAGCTCCGGAACATTTCCGATTTTTATTTCTGAAAATTCCAAAAAGTTTCCAGAATGATTCTGGCACCGTCCAAGAATTATCAGGCATGTGCCGAAACCATTTTGACTTAATGGCATACCCCGAAACAACTATTTCGGTTTCACCGAAACTCATCCGGTGACCTCTCTCTGCGGAACTTTCCGCTGTCCGAAACTTTTCGGTGTCCGAAACTTTTTCGATGATTTTCTCTCAGACTCCCTGTCTAGTATTCAGCAGATAGATGAACCTTAAGCGTGTGACCTTATAGGTTCGGTGAAGTATAGACATGACCCGGAACCCCTTCCGATCAATGATCAACATCGGAGCCGTGGACACCCATATTGACCCCTATACCCACACGAATGAATATTCGAGTGAACCTCCAGTTGCAGTGAGCTATTCATGTTGCTTCGCGATATGTCACAAACACCCGAGGTGAGATTTGTTGCATCCCCGTGGACGAACAATTTGTCCACCATGCAAGTTACCTCGTTACCGGTTTTGTTCTCTTTTCTCGTTTCCGTGTTCCGGCATCCCAGTGATCAAATCACATTGTGTCTGGCCAGACGATGATGGATACCGTAATACCGAGAGGGCCCGAGAATATCTCTCCAACGTCGGAGGAGCAAATCCCAATCTTGAGCTATCAAGTTACTTGACACACTTTTCCATGAACCCGTAAGCCGCCGTAATAGCCACCCATTTACGGATGACGTTTAACAAACCCCAAAGTTCATGAAGCAAGCATGAAGAAACTCGATACTCTCATGGTCTAAGGAATCATGCAAACGTTAACCATCTCTGTGTTATGCACCATTAACTTGTGACGAATGTATCTCTTAGCATAACATCAATCCGGGTCGATTCAACGCAAATGTTCTCTTAACATTGTGCCCTCAAAATTGCTGGCATAGACATGCCCATGATCAAGAAAACAGAACCATCATGCAACACTTGAGCTAGTCTTAGAGGCCAGACTAGGAATACTTCTTACCGTTTATTATTCCACACGTGCATATGAGTCTTCCTCCGAGCCTCGTGGATATTGCAGACTCGAGAATCATTGTAGTTATAGCATGGAACATAAACATAATTATGAACTCGGAGATAAATAATATCATTTATTATTGCCTCTAGGGCATATCTCCTACACATGAAACTTGGCATGCTATCATGGAGCAGCATCAACATGCTGTGGTACAAATTTGTCCCATTTGGGGCAGGTTTGGGTATATGCTTCTCACAACCGGAGCTTCTCACAACAAGCATGATGGTTTTCGGTAGGGAACGTCCCACCTTTGGGGACGAAACGATATCCATTGCCTCTTATTGCTTTCAAGTTTTTTTCCTCGTGTCAACATAGAACAACAGGAGTGTTGTGTGAATTTTTGTGATTTTTCGGGGTTCGTTTGGACATTTTTATGCATTAACTGAGTTTTCAATGCATTTATGTGCATAATTCAAATTTGAACTACATGTGAATGCTCCAGTGCATATAAATTGGTTGAAAAATCATATATGTGTCCTTGGGTGCATGCTTAGGTCCCATGCAAGAAATGAGAATGAATTTCAAACACCAGGGCACCGTTGATTGCGGGCAAAACATTGAGATGCCTGGTTTTTAAATTCTAGTAAATCCAAAACTCGTCTAAAATTCATGAAACATGGCATGCTATCATGGAGCGGCATCAACATGCCGTGGTACAAATTTTGTCCCATTTGGGGCAGGTTTGGGTATATGCTTCTCACAAAACGGAGCTTCTCACAACAAGCATGATGGTTTTCGGTAGGGAACGTCCCACCTTTGGGGACGAAACGATATCCATTGCCTCTTATTGCTTTCAAGTTTTTTCTCATGTCAACATAGAACAACAGGAGTGTTGTGTGAATTTTAGTGATTTTTTGGGGCTCGTTTGGACATTTTTATGCATTAACTGAGTTATCAATGCATTTATGTGCATAATTCAAATTTGAACTACATGCGCATGCTCCAGTGCATATAAATTGGTTGAAAAATCAAGTCTGTGTCCTTTGGTGCATGCTTAGGTCCCATGCAAGAAATGGGAATGAATTTGAAACACCAGGGTACCGTTGATTGCCGGCAAAACATTGAGATGCCTTGTTTTTAAATTCTAGTAAATCCAGAACTCGTCTGAAATTCATGAAACTTGGCATGCTATCATGGAGCGGCATCAACATGTCGTGGTACAAATTTTGTCCCATTTGAGGCAGGTTTGGGTATATGCTTCTCACAAACCGGAGCTTCTCACAACAAGCATGATGGTTTTCGGTAGGGAACGTCCCACCTTTGGGGACGAAACGATATCCATTGCCTCTTATTGCTTTCAAGTTTTTTTCTCATGTCAACATAGAACCACATGAGTGTTGTGTGAATTTTTGTGATTTTTTGGGGTTCGTTTGGACATTTTTATGCATTCACTGAGTTTTCAATGCATTTATGTGCATAATTCAAATTTCAACTACATGCGCATGCTCCAGTGCATATAAATTGGTTGAAAAATCAAGTCTGTGTCCTTGGGTGCATGCTTAGGTCCCATGCAAGAAATGGGAATGAATTTCAAACACCAGGGCACCGCTGATTGACGGCAAAACATTGAGATGCCTGGTTTTTAAATTCTAGGAAATCCAAAACTCGTCTGAGATTCATGAAACTTAGCATGCTATCATGGAGCGGAATCAACATGCCGTGATACAAATTTTGTCCTCAAGTGATGAATTGGTCGAGTACCTTGCACATCACCTCCAAGACTCTCCGCACTATTTATGTGTGTTGCTGGTGCTGCAACGAGAGATCACAAAAGGCGGACCACAATATGGTCATCCAGGACACACTTTCACTTGCGAGATTACTTGTAGTTGGTCAACAAGGTCCAACAAGAATCAATGTCATTTCTGCCGAAATTGAAAGTGGTGGGCTACTCGTATGTCAAATACTACAAATTTCAGGTACAACAGTCGCCTTATATACCTCTCCTTCTTGATATCAATGTTATTTCTAGTTTTGAAGATGTATGTTCGTCTGTCATCTAGTGAAGCTTCACCCAGACTCTGGGCACACTGAAGGTCTTGGCACTAGAATCTGTCGTCCCCAACCTGGACCAAGTTTTCAGTTGCGTGAGATGCTTTCCGTGCCTGAAGAAGCTGCATATCGAGGTGACGTTCCTTTCCTGTTAAATGTTAACCATAAGGGAGTTCAATTTTTTACACCTTTTCCCAAGTTTACAATGACTATGTACTACGATTTCTGAAGGAATTTTGGAGGATTTTAGGACATACACCCCACCCCATATTGGTTGCTTCATTCATATGGTTACAATCGTCCATAAGCATTTCTCCTTTGGATTCATCCGTACTAGTTTTCTTAGGGAATTTTTCATCCAATCCAACCTCTTGTGAAGAAGGCTACATGTTTCTAGATTGTAATCAAATTAATGCCCATGTCAATGATGACAGATCAAAGATGGCACGTTGGTGCATTTTACAAATCCTGCAAACCAAATGGGCGTGTAGCAGTGTTCAAAACTGCATGTAGGCACTAACACATTCTCTTCTTTTGCAGTGCATATTAGGCCCGGTGGAAGATGTTGATAACGACAATCACATCGAATGCCTGGATCTGCATCTCCCAAATATTACTTTGAACTCCTACCGAGGGACCCCACCGGAGATTACACTCGCCATGTTCTTTCTTGCCAGAGCAAAGGTGCTGAGGGTACTGAGGTTGAACACGCATTTAATTAGGAAAGACCAATGGTATGATTATCAGAGGCGGCTGGTACTGCGGAATGGAAGTGCCTCCAAAAATGCCAAACTTCGTATTGGAAGAGCATATGGCAAAGCAATTGGAAGTTATTGTGTCAAACCCATACATGACTTGTCAGCGGCTGATCCCTTTTCATAAATGACGCAGCAGGCAATGTTTGAATTTGGGCGTTGTAATCTTTGAATTTGAACCTTGCAATATTTATGGTATTTGTTATATTGAACCGTTTCTGTTCTCTTGTCCCAACGCAAACAGTTCATCCGGGTAAACCACATGCCGTACATCGCACACACCTTGATCTGGCTGAATGTTTCTTTTGTGTTGCCTAATCACAAACAGTTCATCCGAGTGAACTGTATGCTGTATATCGCACACACCTTGATCTAGCTGACCATTTCTTTTGTGTTTCCTAATCACAAACAGTTCATCCGAGTGAACCGTATGTTGTACATCGCACACGCCTTCATCAGGCTGCCCGTTTCTTTTGTTCCGCCTCATCGCAAACGGATCATTGGACTGAACCGTATGCCCTGGATCGCATACGCAACTAAAATCTGAACCGTGTTTGATGCATCCTCCATTGCAAAAGTTTTGCACCTTTTTGACGGGTTTTTTACATCCCCGTTTGTGATTAATGCATCGCACACAGTTTCGTGAAAGGGTCTCTGATCGTAGTGTCCATCAGCATCCTCCAGTAGTGGGTCCTCCTCCACCCAAAGGTGATCCTGTGTTTCAATAAGAACAATTGCCAGACACTTTGAAATATGCTTATCTTGACGAGAAGAACATATATCCTGTTATTATTAGTGCTAACATTTCAGAACATGAAGAAGAAAGATTATTGAAAGTTCTAAGGAAGCACCGAGCTGCTATTGGATATACTCTTGATGATTTAAAGGGCATTAGTCCCACTCTATGTTAGCACACGAATAATATGGAACCTGACACTAAACCTGTTTTTGATCACCAATGTCGGTTAAATCCGAAGATGAAAGAAGTGGTAAGAATGGAAATATTAAAACTTCTGGAAGCAGGTATAATCTATCCTATAGCTGATAGTAGATGGGTAAGTCCTGTTCATTGTGTCCCTAAGAAAGGAGGTATTATTGTTGTTCCTAATGATAAAAATGAACTTATTCCACAGAGGATTGTTACGGGCTATAGAATGGTAATTGATTTTAGAAAATTAAACAAGGCAAGTAGAAAAGATCATTACCCTCTGCCTTTTACTGATCAAATTCTAGAAAGATTATCTAAGCACACCCATTTTTGCTTCCTTGATGGATGCTCTGGTTTTTCACAAATACCCGTTTCTCAACCTGATCAAGAAAAGACCACTTTTACTTGTCCTTTTGGAACTTATGCTTATAGACGTATGCCTTTTGGTTTATGCAATGCACCTGCTACCTTTCAAAGATGTATGACCACTATATTCTCTGACTTTTGTGAAAAGATTGTTGAGGTTTTCATGGATGACTTTTCTGTTTATGGGAAGTCTTTTGATGATTGTTTAAGCAATCTTGATCGAGTTTTGCAGAGATGTGAGCAAACAAATCTTGTCTTGAATTGGGAGAAGTGCCACTTCATGGTTAACGAAGGTATTGTTTTGGGTCATAAAATTTCTGAAAGAGGTATTGAGGTGGACAAAGCTAAGGCTGATGCAATTGAGAAAATGCCATGTCCTAAAGATATCAAAGGTATTTGTAGTTTCCTAGGTCATGCTGGTTTCTATAGGAGATTTATCAAAGACTTCTCTAGAATTTCTAGGCCTCTTACAAATCTTTTGCAAAAGGATGTTCCTTTTGTTTTTGATGATGATTGTTTAGAAGCCTTCGCTCAAGAAAGCCTTAATTTCGGCACCTATTGTTCAACCACCTGATTGGAACTTGTCTTTCGAAATTATGTGTGATGCTAGAGATTATGCTATTGGTGTTGTTCTAGGACAAAGAGTTGATAAGAAACTAAATGTTATTCATTATGCTAGTAAAACTCTAGACAGTGCACAACGAAATTATGCTACTACTGAAAAAGAATTTCTAGTAGTGGTGTTTGCTTGTGATAAATTTAAATCTTACATTGTTGACTCTAAAGTTATTGTTCACACCGATCATGCTGCTATAAAATATCTTATGGAGAAGAAAGATGCTAAACCTAGGCTTATTCGATGGGTTCTCTTGCTACAAGAATTTGATTTGCATATCACTGATAGAAAAGGAGCGGAGAACCCCGTATCTGATAACTTGTCTAGGTTGGGGAAT
The DNA here is from genome assembly GCF_018294505.1 of Triticum aestivum. NCBI lineage: Eukaryota > Viridiplantae > Streptophyta > Magnoliopsida > Poales > Poaceae > Triticum > Triticum aestivum. The sequence goes on from NC_057811.1 coordinate 287,715,601, forward strand.
GTCCTTGATGACCCACTACCTATTGATGATAGTTTTCCTGATGAGCAGTTAGCAGCAATAAATGTCTCTAATAGTACACCTTGGTATGATGACTATGCTAATTACATTGTTGTTATATATTTACCACCTAGTTTCACATACCAACAAAAGAAAAAATATCTTCTATGATTTAAGACATTACTTTTGGGATGACCCACATCTTTATAAAGAAGGAGTAGATGGTATTATTACACGTTGTGTACCTGAGCATGAACAGGGACAAATCCTATGGAAATGTCACTCCGAAGCTTATGGAGGACAACATGCAGGAGACATAACTGCTCACAAGGTATTGCAATCTAGGTTTTATTGGCCTACTCTCTTCAAGGATGCTCGTAAGTTCGTCTCATGTTGTGATGAATTCCAAAGAATTGGTAATATTAGTAAGCGTCAAGAAATGCCTGTGAATTATTCACTTGCTGTTGAACCATTTGATGTTTGGGGTTTTGATTACATGGGACATTTTCCTTCCTCTAATGGGTATACTCATATTTTGGTTGCTATTGATTATGTCACTAAGTGGGTAGAAGCTATTCCAACTAGTAGTGTTGATCACAACACCTCTATTAAAATGCTTAAGGAAGTTATTTTCCCTAGGTTTGGAGTCCCTAGATATTTAATGACTGATGGTGGTTCACACTTTATTCATGGTGCTTTCCGTAAAATGCTTGCCAAATATGATGTTAACCATAGAATTGCATCACCCTATCATCCTCAGTCTAGTGGTCAAGTTGAACTTAGCAATAGAGAAATAAAATTAATCTTACAAAAGACTGTCAATAGGTCCCGGAAGAATTTGTCTAAGAAATTAGATGATGCACTTTGGGCATATTTAACAGCATATAAAAATCATGTGGGTATGTCTCCCTATAAAATGGTTTATGGAAAAGCTTGTCATTTGCCTCTTGAGTTAGAACACAAAGCATATTGGGCAATTAGAGAACTTAACATCATTTCAAAATTGCTGGTGAAAAGAGGTTATTTGATATTACCTCATTAGATGAATGGAGAACCCAAGCTTATGAAAATGCAAAATTATTTAAAGAAAAAGTTAAAAGATGGCATGATAAAAGAATCCAAAAGCGTGAGTTCAAAGTTGGAGAATATATTCTTTTGTACAACTCTCGTTTTAGATTCTTTGCAGGAAAACTCCTTTCCAAATGTGAAGGACCCTATGTTATCGAGGAGGTTTGTCGATCTGGAGCTATCAAAATAAATAATGCCGAAGGTACTAATCAGAAGGTTGTTAATGGGCAACGAATAAAACATTATATCTTAGGTACGCCCATTAATGTTGAAAGCAATATTATCCAAACTATGACACCGGAAGAACACATAAAAGAAACCTTCCGAAACACTCCAGAATCGTGAAAAAGAGGAGGTACGTGATACGGTAAGTAAACGGACTCCAAAAAGTCTGCAAAAATATTTTATGTCCGTTATGGAATATAACAAAAATTAGGAAAATAAGAAACAACCAGGAAGGTCACCCTGGTGGGCACAAGACACCAGGGCGCGCCTGGGAGGCGTGCCTGGCGCGCCCAGGTGGGTTGTGCCCACCTCGGGTACCTTTCGGACTCCGTTGTTCTCCCGTTTGCTTGTTTCCCAAGATAAAAAAATCTTTATATACCCCCCGAACCTATTAACCACTGTATCGCGGAGAAATCTTCTGTTTTCTTTTCTTGCTATTTTCTGACAGATTCATCATGGCCAGCATCATGTCTTCCTCACCCTCCAACAACGGAGAAGAACATGCAAGGTTGGTTGAGGAGGATCTAAGGAGAGAGGGAGCTGAAGAGGTTGCCATGGAGGAAGATGAAGGAAATACCCTTGGCGTTCACCCTCTGGCTTCCGAGAGAGGCACACTGGCTGGAATCTCCACTCATGCTAATCCTCATCAAACCATGAGAACATCAAACAATCAAGAGAGCCCCGAAGTGCACGAAGGACTCCCACCAAGGAGGCCTTTACACAGGTTACATTGTAACAATTTACACAATTTGATTCACAATTATGGGTTCGAAAATACTCCTCGTGTGCACATACTGTCCAATTGGAACATATCTCGTCCAAGAGAAAGTGGTGCAGGAACCAACACCTGGGGCCCAGAAAATAAACACATAATGGCCGAAGTGGAGAAAAACACTGAGTTACTTCATCGGGCCCTTTGGGAGATCCAAGGCTTGAGGGAACTACTCATGATTATATTGGAAAACGCTACCACTTCATCACCACCACCTCCTTCTTCATCACCAAAAGAAAATTGAGTATCGGGTATGGACACTCCCCTTGGCTTATGCCAAGCTTGGGGGAGGTGCCCCGGTATCGTATCACCTCCACTATCTTTTGCCATTACCTATCTTAGGTCAATCCATAGTTATCTTTTGCTTTAAATGAATAAATGTTTAGTTCGATCCTTTCTTTTCGAGAGTTTGCTTAGTGATCTATCTTTGTAATCGTGTGCGAGATATATAATAAAGTTTAGTTTGAGTTTCCCCTTCTTTAATTTCATGTTCCAATAAAAAGAAAGGAAAAAAATGAAAAAGATCATATGCTAATCTTACGGTAAGTAATGACATTGCATAAGGAAAAGTATTGTAACATCCCAAATTTTCAATTTGGAATGTTATACATAGGTCATTCATGCATATCATATTTTATTGCATTTCGTTTTGTGGACCTGGAAATTCCAAGACCTCAAGGACCCATGGAGTTGGGGATTTCACTGTTTTCATATTTGATTTTTTCTCAAATATCGAAACAAGGATCACTTTGGTTTTAATTAATTTTTCTCTCCGAAAATATTTCATATTAAAGATATATGAGAGGAGATAATATGACTTCTCCAAAATAAATGAAATATTGGAGGAAAAATATTAAAATCAAATAAATATTTTATTTTGGATTTTATCGTTGTTTTATTTGAATTAGAAAAATATGCATTTTTTCAATATTGCATTTTAGGGCCAAGAAAATGTTCATCTCGTTCTAAATATTTTATTTAGACGGTGAAAATTTGTTTTGGTATTTTTAGAGTTTTATTTTATTTTTTTGGATTTTTCGGCGAAATCTTAAAAAAAAAAAGTTTCCCGCCCGATTGGGCCGGAGCCCAGCCGAGCAGGCCGGCCCGCCTAGCGCCGCCGCCTCCCCTCCCGTGCGCGAGACGGACTCGCCGGAGTCCCCCTATGCCACGCCGCCGCGCCGCCCCTTCCCCAAGTTGGCCTCGCCCCGACCCCCCTATAAGTACCAAGCAGCCGCCGCCCTCTCCGCCACCCACCACCCCGCCACCAGACACCGCCGCCGCCTATGCGCCCCGCCGCCGCAAGCCACCGCCGCCCGCAAATCGCCGCCGCCGCACCGCCGCCTCCCGTCCCGCGCCGCCGTCGCCCCTAGCCGCCGCCGGAGCCCCGACGCCGCGCCGCCCCGCCGGAGCCTCGCCGGAGGTTGCCGCCGCCATTCGTCGTTTTTTTTCGGTTAATCGTTCGGTTTTTTTAGAAACCCTAGATTCGTTTTTTTAGATCGGTTCGTTCGGTTTTTCGCGGTTTAGTTATTTAGCGGACGTTCGTCCGTACGTTCGTTTTAACGGATGTTGTTCGTCAGTTAAATCGCAGGCAGGCGAACGTTCATTAATTAGCCTATTCGTCTCGTTTCTTTTTCCAGGGTTTTTTCGTGATTATTTTCGATCGCGATTTCTGCCCCGATCTTTGTTGTAGTATAACTTTTCGCTCGTTTAACCAAATCAGGTGAAACAAGCGCCTAGATCTTCGTCTCGAAGTTCTCTTTCTGTTTAACCAACTTGAACAAGATTTTGGTATTGTAAAATTTGATTTTAGTCCAGATTAGTAAACGAATCTTGTTTCTTTCATAGTTTGAGTTTCGTTGCTCCGTTTGATTTGATTCTTTTGCAAACCGGAGTTCTTTAGTTGAAATTTCTGGTTAGATCTTCTTATTTTGGTTTTACCCATGCATCTTTGTTTGATTGCTTATGTATGCTATTGTTTGTTTGCGATAGAATTCCTGGAGTGCAAAGCGTGCTACTACGAGTCACTAGGTTTTGCGGATCGTCAGCAAGGCAAGTAACACATTGATCATATCCCTTTATTACCTTGTTTTTATGCATTAGTTTCAACCCTCACACATTGCATGAGTAGGATCTCTTAACATGTGGGTCTGGGAAGTAGATGATGAGGTAGAACCTATTACCTGTTTTATTTTCAAACCCTCGGGAGTTACTTCTACGTTATGCTTATATTGCCATGCTATGCTCGCAGACGTGGTTTGGGTTTGAGAGTATCCATGACAGATGTGAGTTTGTTAATTAATGGTTACTGAAGGTGGCAACTTTAATACACATCTGGGTGGATTGCTCGTGGGCACCTGGAGAATCCAATGTTGTCCTAGGATATCCCAGAGTACCCGTGTGATCATCCTACCGTCCGCCACCCAGGCTCAAAGGGATCATAAGATTATTCATGCTAGAAACTTCCGTGTGCAGCCACAAACTGTTATGGGCTCTAGCATAGTTGAGTATGTTGCATGACCTCTTTCAGTGGTGGGCTAGCAGATGTAGAGGGAAGGTAGGTGTAACTGTCCACCCAAACTAAAGAGTTAGTGCTTTTGAAAGACTGTGTCTCGGTCATCCGTTTCTCAAACATCATGTAGTGCGACAAATCCAACGGAGGAGATCGAGTCTTGTGGGGAAAAGTGCGCAAACCTCTGCAGAGTGTACAAACTAACCATGGTTAGCCGTGTCCCCGGTTATGGACATCTTGAGTATCTGGTTTCTTGAATTATCCTGTTGATCTCAACACTTTATTTAAATTAATTTGATTGGATTAATGATTACTTTAATTTGGGATTGAGTTGGAGGAACCTTCTCAATGTTGTTCAACTACCATGATAGTTAAATAAAATATATTCCTTTGTTGTAGGGAAAAATTGGCTTTTCACAAAAACAATATAACCTTAGAGCCTCCACCAGCCATATATGCATGTAGTGATAGCATTATTCTGTTCATTGCTCTACTGTGTTATTATGCTAGCATATTCCATGTGCTGACCCGTTTTCAGGCTGCAACGTATCATGTTGCAGACTTTTTAGACGAAGAGTAAGGTTCGCTAGGCCATTGTCGTGCACTCAGCTATGCCGTTGGAGTGGATGGACTCACTTTATCTTCCAAGCCTTCTACTGTTATCTTATTTAGATGGCCTTAAGCCATATTTATTGTAATAAGTTCTCTTTTGAGACTATCGATGTAATAAGTGTGTGATTGCTACTCATTTATAAATCCATTCGAGTACTGTGTGTGTCAGCATTACCGATCCAGGGATGACACTGAAGCACAGAGACTTGACCGTCTGAGGTCGGATCGCTACAAGATGGTATCAGAGCACGCGCTGAATGTAGGACAGGACCATTAAGATGAGCCATAGGTCACTCTTCTCTACTCATTTATGACTCCTCTCCATTTTCTACTCTTTAGGATGGCGGACTCAAGGAACAAGTTTGCACAACCGGATGAAGACACACCCTTTGGACGACACTTGAAGGAAGTCACTAGGTACCTGAACATCAGAATACCAAGCTTCACCGGGACCTACACCGCCACTTTACCAGAAGAGGAGCGCTAGATGATTCGAGTTCAAGTTCCAGGAAGGACATTCACGCCAGTCACTGAGCCCATAGAGTTTTCCTTTGATGCACCAACCTGGAGTCTAGGCAAGAGCATGGCAGCCCACATTGCTATGGGACGTATTGGAGAAGTCTACAAACAAGAGCTGAAGGACACTATCTACCAGATATGTGGGCGCCAAGACGAGCAATGGGAGATGATCAGCACCAGGAAGGACAGGTCCATTGCAGCTTTCATCCAGGAGTTAAACCAACACATTCGACGGCAGGAGAACCAGATGTGCACTAGCATGATAGATTTGAAGAAGGTGATGACCAGGAACATGGAGCTAGAAGAGCAACTCAAGTCTACACGCGATGGATACGAGGAGGAAATCGCAATACTATTGGAGAAGAATGATGACGTGATAAAGAAGCTCGGAGTATTCATGGGAGACCCCGCGCCAGGAGGAGATGACGATCATCCTGATGACATTCGTTCTGAAGACTACATCATCATCGATGACACCGACTCCGACCCCGACAGTAGTAATGATGACTATGAAGACAAAGCTGGAGCAGATAGCATGGATTCTTCCACCAATCAAAATTTCTAGTAGACCACCATATGATCAAGTAGTATTCCCCCATGTATATAGTATAGTCCAAGCACTGTAACGATAGTTAGATCGATTGTATGCCCTTGCTTGATTGATTGAGTGTTATGATATGAATGTGTTTGTCTCATGTGCATATGGGTAGTGCTTTCTCACTAGACCTCATTCTATTCTAATCGCTTCCCTCTAAACCCATCAGATGCCTCCGAGACGTGATACCGGATTTATCTTCCCATCGGAGCTCACTCAGTTGATCCAGCAGCAGAATGCCTTGATGTAGTTGTTAGTTCAGAACCAAGGCAACAACAACAACCTGCCGCCACCACCTCCAGTTGACAATCTAGCCCGTTTTCTGAGGTTGCAACCGCCGGTGTTTTCCAGTAGCACCGAGCCGATAGTTGCTGATGACTGGCTACGCCGTATTGGAAGAGAGTTGACCACCGCAGGTTGCACAGATGCTGAGAAGATGTGTTCTGCCGCACATCAATTGGATGGACCAGCAGCCTCATGGTGGGAGAATTACACAGCCACTTTTCCTATAGCCAATGTCACTTGGGAGCAGTTTCAGCAAGCATTCCGCACAGCCCATGTCTCAACTGGAGCTATGAACATGAAGAAGCGTGAGTTTCGCAACTTACGACAGGGGAACCATACAGTGGGGCAGTACGTGGATGAGTTTAGCAAGTTATCTCGCTATGCCCCTGATGATGTGGCCACGGATGCCGCAAAGCAGAAGAAGTTTATGGAAGGGCTGAATGATGAGATGAGCATGCAGTTAATGGTGGCAACATTTAACAACTACCAGGAGTTGGTAGATAAAGCTCTCATGATTGAAGGGAAGTAGTAGCAGATTGAGAGCCGCAAGAGGAAGTATGGACAAGGAAAGTACAATTCAGGAGCTCAGCAGAAGCCTCGCTTTACCCCAAACTCGGGAGGATTTACCCATAACCATGGAGGCCACACTCACAATGGAGGAGGTTCTCATAATCACAATGGCCCCAAGAATGGGAATGGGAATGGAGCAAGCAGCAATCAGAACCGCTCCAATCCAGCCACACCCACCAAGAAGAACCTAAGTCACATTACTTGTTTCAAGTGCGGGAAGACTGGACACTACGCCACTGAGTGCCCTAAAGCGAAGAATGGTAATGGCAATGGAAGCTCTGGGAAGAAGCCCAACCCTTTCAACAGGGGATAAGTGAACCACGTGAAAGTGGAGGAGGTTGAAGAGCAGCCAGATGCAGTTATCGGTAAGTTTTTGGTTAAGTCATTTACTGCAATTGTTCTTTTTGATACTGGTGCATCGCATTCATACATATCAAGGGGGTTTGTGGATAAGTATAAGTTGCCCACTAAAGTTCTTAGGACACATATGCTAGTAACCTCACCCGGAGCTGAGTATTTGGCAAGCAGTGGATGTTTTCAGATGCCATTAACCATAGGTACTCATGTTTTTCCCCTCCGACTTGATAATTCTGGAGTTGCAAGGTTTGGATGTGATACTAGGAATGGATTGGTTGTCGATGTATGGAGGAAACATCGATTGCGTCACTAAGTCAGTTCTGCTTACCACCCCGGAGGGAAAAAGGATCAAGTATGTATCCAGGCATGCGCCAAGGAGAACCCAAGTAAATTCCCTCTCGGGAGTTGTTCAGGAGGAAGTGCCTGTTGTGAAGGATTACCCGGATGTGTTTCCAGAGGAACTACCAAGCATGCCGCCAGATCGAGGCATTGAGTTTTTGATAGAGCTGTTGCCAGGCACCGGGCCTATATCGAAGGGACCATACCGGATGCCTGCGAATGATCTGGAAGAGATCAAGAAGCAGATTAAGGAGTCATTGGAGAAAGGTTACATCCGACGAAGTTGATCACCATGGGGAGCCCCGGTACTCTTGGTTGAGAAGAAGGATGGAACGTTAAGGATGGTTGTTGATTATCGTGCGTTCAATGAAGAAACGATCAAGAACAAATACACACTGTCGATGATCAATGATTTGTTTGACCAGCTGCAAGGAGCTAAAGTGTTTTCGGAGATCGACCTGTGATCAGGATACCACCAGTTGAAGATTCGAGAAAAAGATATACCTAAGACAACTTTCACCACACAATACGGGCTTTACGAGTATACGGTTATGTCATTTGGATTGACTAATGCCCCTGCCTACTTCAAGAGTATGATGAATAAGGTGCTTATGGAATTATTGGATAAGTTTGTTGTGGTATTCATTGATGATATCTTGGTATACTCAAGGAATGAAGAGGAGCAGTAGGAGCATTTGCGTTTAGTTCTCGAGAAACTCAGGGAACATCAGCTGTATGCCAAGTTCAGCAAATGTGAGTTTTGGTTGAAGGAAGTTGGATTTCTTGGACATGTTATATCAGGAGAAGGTATAGCAGTAGACCCCACCAAGGTTAAGTCAGTCACCGAGTGGTTATCACCCACCTCAGTTGGAGAGATCCGTAGTTTTCTTGGACTCGCGGGATACTATTAGAGATTCATCGAGAATTTCTCTAAAATTGCGAAGCCCATGACGGAGTTGTTGAAGAAGGACACTAAGTTCAAATGGACAGAAGAATGTGAGGCCAGTTTTCAGGAGTTGAAGAAACGTCTGACTACAGCCCTAGTGCTGATTCTGCCGGATATACGCAAGGATTTCCAAGTGTACTGCGACGCTTCTCGCTTAGGACTTGGAGGAGTACTTATGCAGGATGGAAGAGTTGTTTCATATGCCTCACGTCAACTTCGACCGCATGAGTTAAATTATGCCACTCATGATTTGGAGTTAGCAGCTGTAGTGCATGCACTCAAGACCTGGAGACACTTTCTTATTGGAAACCGTTGTGATGTGTACACGGATCATAAGAGTTTGAAGTACATTTTCACACAAAAGGAGCTGAACCTCAGGCAGAGGAGATGGTTGGAGCTTATAAAGGATTATGACATGAAGCTGCATTATCATCCAGGAAAGGCCAATGTCGTAGCAGACGCTTTGAGCTGGAAGAGTTATGTTAATACTCTCCTAACAGGAGGATTGCCAAAGGAGTTAGCCGAGGATCTCAGGGAGCTTAGTTTGGAGATTGTTCCTAGAGGTTTTGTTGCAGCGATGGAAGTTCAGTCTACATTGTTGGGAAAGACTCGTGAAGCTCAGAAGGATGACAAGGAAATTGCAGATATAAAGGAGAGAATGAGCAAAGGAAAAGCCAAAGGTTTTCGTGAAGATGAGCACGACACCGTGTGGTTTGAGGACCGAGTTTATGTGCCCTATAATGGAGAGATCAGGAAGTTGATACTTCAGGAAGCTCATGACTCGCCATACTCGATACACCCCGGAAACAGTATGATGTATTTGGATTTGAAGGAGCGTTTCTGGTGGACTGGTGTGAAGAAGGATATTGATGAGTATGTAGCCGTATGTGATGTATGTCAGAGAGTGAAGGCAGAACATCAGAAGCCAGCAGGATTACTGCAGCCTATGCCGATACCCGAATGGAAGGGGGACAAGCTTGGCATGGATTTTATCACCGGATCACCTAGGACCCAATCGGGATATGACTCTATCTGGGTAGTAGGGGATCGCTTGACCAAAGTGGCTCACTTTATCCCAGTGAAAACCACCTATACAAGTGTGAAGCTGGCCAAGATATACATGACCAGGATCGTATGTCTGCATGGAGTTCTGAGGACCATCGTATCAGATAGAGGAACACAGTTTACTTCAAAGTTTTGGCACCAGCTGCACCAGACTCTGGGTATCAGGCTAGAGTTTAGTACAGCCTTTCATCCGCAGACAATGGACAGACTGAAAGAGTCAATCAGATTTTGGAGGACATGTTGAGATCTTGTGCGTTGGACTATGGATCTAGTTGGCATGATAATTTTCCATACGCAGAGTTCTCATACAACAATAGTTACCAGGCCAGTTTGAAGATGGCACCGTTCGAAGCCCTGTATGGAAGAAGATGACGAACACCGTTAATGTGGGATGAAGTTGGAGACCGTCAGTTGTTTGGACCGGATGTGATTAAGGAGTCTGAAGAGAAGGTTAAGCTGATTCGAGACAGACTGAAGGTAGCCCAGTCCAGACAGAAGAGTTATGCAGACTCGAAGCGCAAGGAGGTAGTCTATGAAGTTGGAGACACAGCGTATCTTCGTGTGTCACCTTTGCGAGGAGTTAAACATTTTGGAGTTAAGGGAAAGTTAGCCCCGAGATTTGTAGGACCATACCGAGTTTTGGAACGTATGGGAGAAGTGGCCTACAAGTTGGTGTTACCCGAAGGACTGTCAGGAGTTCACGATGTGTTTCACGTTTCTCAGTTGAAGAAGTGTCATGCTGAGATGACCGATATTCCTCTGAGAGATACAGTGCCCCTGGAAGCAATAGAGTTGGATAGTGATTTGACCTATGAGGAGAAACCTGTCAAAATTCTCAAGTTTGCCAGTCGAGTCACGCGCAGCAAGGTTATAAAGTTTTGCAAAGTTCAGTGGAGCCACCATACCGAGGATGAAGCCACCTGGGAACGAGAGGATGATCTACACAAGGACCACCCACACCTATTTTCTAGCCAACCCGAATCTCGAGGGCGAGATTCATCTTAAGGGGGCTAGGTTTGTAACATCCCAAATTTTCAATTTGGAATGTTATACATAGGTCATTCATGCATATCATATTTTATTGCATTTCGTTTTGCGAACCTGGAAATTCTAAGTAACTCGAGGACGCATCGAGAGAGTTGGGGATTTCACCGTTTTCATGTTTGAATTTTTCTCAAATATCGAAACAAGGATCACTTTGGTTTTAATTAATTTTTCTCTCCGAAAATATTTCTTATTAAAAATATATGAGAGGAGATAATATGACTTCTTCAAAATAAATGAAATATTGGAGGAAAATATTGAAATCAAATAAATATTTTATTTTGGATTTTATCGTTATTTTATTTGAATTAGAAAAATATGCATTTTTTCCAAAATTGCATTTTAGGGCCAAGAAAATGTTCATCTCGTTCTAAATAATTTATTTAGACGGGGAAAATTTATTTTGGTATTTTTAGATTTTTATTTTATTTTTTTGGATTTTTTCGGCGAAATCTGTTTAAAAAAAGGTTTTCCGCCCGACTGGGCCGGAGCCCAGCCGAGCAGGCCGGCCCGCCTAGCGCCGCCGCCTACCCTCCCGTGCGCGAGACGGACTCGCCGGAGTTCGCCAGCGCCACGCCGCCGCGCCGCCCCTTCCCCAAGTAGGCCTCGCCCCCGACCCCCCCTATAAGTACCAACCCGCCGTCACCCTCTCCGCCACCCACCACCCCGCCACCCACCACCCCGCCTCCAGACGCCGCCGCCGCCTGCGCACCCCGCCGCCGCAAGCCGCCGCTGCCGCACCGCCGCCTCCCGTCCCGCGCCGCCGTCGCCCCTAGCCGCCGGCGGAGCCCCGACGCCGCGCCGCCCCGCCGGGGCCTCGCCGGAGGTAGCCGACGCCGCCGCCACCGTTCGTCGTTTTTTTCGGTTAACCGTTCGGTTTTTTTAGAAACCGTAGATTCATTTTTCTAGATCGGTTCGTCCGGTTTTTCACGGTTTAGTTATTTAGCGGACGTTCCTACGTACGTTCGTTTTAATGGACGCTGTTCGTCAGTTACACCGCAGGCAGCGAACGTTCGTTCGTTAGCCTGTTCGTCTCGTTTCTTTTTCTAGGGTTTTCCGTGATTATTTTCGATCGCGATTTCTGCCCTGATCTTCATTCTAGTATAACTTTTCGCTTGTTTATCCAAATCAGGTGAAACAAGCGCCTAGATCTTCGTATCGAACTTCTCTTTCAGTTTAGCCAACTTGAACAAGATTTTGGTACTGTAAAATTTGACTTTAGTCCAGATTAGTCAACGGATATTGTTTCTTTCGTAGTTCGAGTTTCGTTGCTCCGTTTGATTTGATTCTTTTGCAAACCGGAGTTCTTCAGTTGAACTTTCTGGTTGGATCTTCTTATTTGAGTTTTACTCGTGCATATTTGTTTGATTGCTTATGTATGCTATTGTTTATTTGCGATAGAATTCCCGGAGTGCGAAGCGTGCTACTACGAGTCACTAGGTTTTGCGGATCGTCAGCAAAGCAAGTAACACATTGATCATATCTCTTTATTACCCAGTTTTAATGCATTAGTTTCAACACTCACACATTGCATGAGCAGGATCTCTTAACTTGTGGGTCTGGGAAGTAGATGATGAGGTAGAACCTATTACCTGTTTTATTTTCAAACCCTTGGGAGTTACTTCTACGTTATGCTTATATTGCCATGCTATGCTCGTAGACGTGGTTTGGGTTTGAGAGTATCCATGACAGATGTGAGTTCGTTAATTAATGGTTAACTTAAGGTGGCAACTTTAATACACATCTGGGTGGATTTCTCGTGGGCACCTGGAGAATCCAGTGTTGTCCTAGGATATCCCGGAGTACCCGTGTGATCATCCTACGGTCTGCCACCCAGGCTCAAAGGGATCATAAGATTATTCATGCTAGAAACTTCCGTGTGCAGCCACAAGCTATTATGGGGTCTAGCATAGTTGAGTATGTTGCATGACCTCTTTCAGTGGTGGGCTAGCAGATGTAGAGGGAAAGTAGGTGTAACTGTCCACCCAGACTAAAGAGTTAGTGCTTCTGAAAGTCTGTGTCTCGGTCATCCGTTTCTCAAACATCATGTAGTGCGAGAAATCCAACGAAGGAGATCGAGTCTTGTGGGGAAAAGTGCGCAAACCTCTGCAGAGTGTACAAACTAACCATGGTTAGCCGTGTCCCCGGTTATGGACGTCTTGAGTATCTGGTTTCTTGAATTATCCTGTTGATCTCAACACTTTATTTAAATTAATTTGATTGGGTTAATGATTACTTTAATTTGGGATTCAGCTGGAGGAACCTTCGCAATGTTTTTTTCAACTACCATGATAGTTAAATGAAATATATTCCTTTGTTGTAGGAAAAAATTGGCTTTTCGCAAAAACAATATAACCTTAGAGCCTCCACCAGCCATATATGCATGTAGTGATAGCATTATTCTGTACATTGCTCTATTGTGTTATTATGCCAGCATATTCCATGTGCTGACCCGTTTTCGGGCTGCAACGTATCATGTTGCAGACTTTTCAGATGAAGAGTAAGGTTCGCTAGGCCGTTGTCGTGCACTTAGTTATGCCGTTGGAGTTGATGGACTCACTTTATCTTCCAAGCCTTCCACTGTTATCTTATTTAGATGGCCTTAAGCCATATTTATTGTAATAAGTTCTCTTTTGAGACTATCGATGTAATAAGTGTGTGATTTCTAATCTGTTATAAATCCATTCGAGTACTGTGTGTGTCAGCATTACAGATCCAGGGATGACACTGAAGCACAGAGACTTGACCGTCTGAGGTCGGGTCACTACAAGTATAAGTAGAAAATTTTATTGGAGATTGACAAACATAGCATTGGTCAATGCTGCAATTCATGAAAGAATTAATAAGAGAAGAGAAGAGAAGATTTACATGCAAATACACTATCACTACTGCAGGATGCTGCTAACGCGACACTACGATCAGAGACCCTTTGACGAAACTGTGTGCGATGCATTAATCACAAACGGGGATGTAAAAAAACCATCAAAAAAGGTCCAAAACATTTGCGATGGCGGAGCCATCAAACACGGTTCAGATTTTAGTTGCGTGTGCAACGCAGGGCACATGGTTAATCCATTCGAATTGTTTGCGATGAGGTAGAACAACAGAAACGGGCAGCCATATCAATGTGTGTGCGATATACGGCATACAGTTCGCTCCGATGAACTGTTTGCTATTAGGGAGTGTAACAGAAATGGTTAGCCAGATCAAGGTGTGTGTGATATACGGCATACGGTTCACTTGGACGAACTGTTTTCGATTAGGGAACACAACAGAAACGGTTCAACTTAACAAGATGTGTGTGATACATGGCAAACAGCCGACTCGGATGAACTGTTTGCGATGAGAAATTACAACACAAACGTTTAATACAGTTAGTTCGTGTGCGATTCTGTGTGTACAAAAAACATTGAAAAATGCAAACCAGTTGCTTGCGGTGGCTAGGAGTATTGCCCACGATGCGTCTGCGAGTACTCGTGTGCGATGATTATTAAGTTACACAAACGTTTCCTTATGTTAACACGTGTGTGATAAATATCACATGGCACCAGATATGGTATTCGGGTTGTGTGTGTTCTCCACTTAGTCTTCCCGCGCTCCAGCGAATGCTTCCCGCGCTCGACATGTGTGAATTGTAAAATCCACGCCTCTGCCCTCATTGGTTTCCCGCCACCAGCTAATGGGATACTGCATATAACCCAGGCGGCAATGCACCGTCGCGACACTCTGCGCAGATCTAGTCCTCACCCATCTACCATTAGTTATTCCAAGCATGCCAGGCAACGACCAAAGCTTCGACGTCCACGCCTACCCGCGTTACATATTCGGCGAGGAGAACGAGCTAGAGCAGGTCGGGGAGCAAGAGCTTCATTGGCCGGTGCAGGCACCATGGCCCATCGGCAGCGATATCAGCGTGACAGTCCTTGGGCGCACAATCGACATATTGCAGAAGAGGTGTGATGAGCAGTTTGCCATCCATCGTGCAAAAGATCCAGAGCTGCTCCGTGGCATGATCGACGACCCACCCGAAGAGCCGCCGTCACCAGTGCTTATCGAGAGCCTGATGCCACGCAAGGACTGGGCAGAGGACCTCTGCGATTCAGTGAAGAGACAGGAATCCTGCGGCTTCATCGTTGCTCGCGGCAGCCGTGTCAACCTCGATCCCGATGATGTGCTGGCCAGGCTCGAGCACATCCTTGGCGGAGTTGACGTCCCTGACAAAGTAGAACATCGCCAACGTGATATCTTGAGGATGCAGGTGATGGACGAAATTTGCTACCAGGCCAGAGACATGGAAATGGAGCAGTTCTTCTGAGATATCATGCGCGCGATTGCACGCTGTCAAGCTCTTCCGGAAGAGGCCCAGCAGCCCCAAGATCCTCCCAGCGCCAGCAGCTCTGTAGGTGGAGGTGGGTTGGGACACTTGGAGTGAACAGCCGCATGGGTGCTATGCTGATCATGGAGTCCGAGAAGACCGTCGTCGGAAGGCCGCCAGCTCAGCCTTTTAGCCTATATTTTATTATAATTGTATGCATATGTAGGTCGTGAGTGTTCTAGGCCTTGCCGCATGCGGCATTTTAAATTATCCTAAATATGCAAGACAATTATTAAGAATTGTTAACCATTGTCATTGTAAATTTGCCTCAACGGCGAGCAGAGCGCGCAGGGACGCCAGAGCGGAGTGCACCACGGCCGCCTCAACGGCGAGCAACCACGTGGTCAACCTTCTGCCATCAATAAATTTTGACCTTGTTTCTCGTCACATTGCAAATTACAACGCAATAAGTAATTGCAAATCTGTTCACACCTATCAAAATAATATGTGTTCACACTTAGCACGAGTCTATAAAAACTACCCACTCGAAAATTACTTCACAGTTTCTCTCCTCATCACCCACAAAACTGGTCTTTACTGTCGTTCTGCCATGACTGGTAGGAGGAGTTTTGGGTGGACATATAACCAGGCAGCAAATACCAACACCGCGGAAGCACTAGAGAGGTCCTACCGCGAAGCCGCAGCTGCAACCGCAGCAGAGATGTCCCGGTGCGCCGTAGAGCCCTCGAACGAGCTCTCACTGGCACGCGAGGGCTCTCACAAGCGCACTCGCGGCGTCGGCCATCGCGACGAGCTGGCGGTCCTGAAGTCCTTGGCCGGCGACGACGACATTCTCGCTGTCGTCATTAAGCAGCAGGAGCTGGTCGACGGCTTGATGAAGCTGGTCAAGATTAGCGATGCCTCGGTTGACAAGGTGACCGGCCTCGTCGAGCAACTCATGGGTGACAATGCGAAGCTCTTCAAGGCGTCCGCCGAGAAGGAGGAGGAGGCCGCCGGCTGGAAGATGCTGCATGAGCAGAGCAGTGCCTTGGTGATGTCTACTACACAACCTTCTTCTTGTAGATGTTGTTGGGCCTCCAAGTGCAGAGGTTTGTAGGACAGTAGCAAATTTCCCTCAGGTGGATGACCTAAGGTTTATAAATCCGTGGGAGGCATAGGATGAAGATGGTCTGTCTCAAACAACCCTGCAACCAAATAGCAAAGAGTTTCTTGTGTCCCCAACACACCCAATACAATGGTAAATTGTATAGGTGCACTAGTTCGGCGAAGAGATGGTGATACAAGTGCAATATGGATGGTAGATATAGGTTTTTTAATCTGAAATTATAAAAACAGCAAGGTAACTAATGATAAAAGTGAGAGAAAACGGTATTGCAATGCGTTGAAACAAGGCCTAGGGTTCATAATTTCACTAGTGCAAGCTCTCTCAACAAGGATAACATAATTAGATCATATTACTATCCCTCAACATGCAACAAAGAGTCACTCCAAAGTCACTAATAGCGGAGAACAAACGAAGAGATTATTGTAGGGTATGAAACCACCTCAAAGTTATTCTTTCCAATCAATCCATTGGGCTATTCCTATAAGTGTCACAAACAGCCCTAGAGTTCATAGTAAAATGACACCTTAAGACACAAATCAACCAAAACCCTAATGTCACCTAGATAATCCAATGTCACCTCAAGTATCCGCGGGTATGATTATACGATATGCATCACACAATCTCAGATTCATCTATTCAACCAACACAAAGAACTTCAAAGAGTGCCCCAAAGTTTCTACCGGAGAGTCAAGTCGAAAACGTGTGCCAACCCCTATGCATAGATTCCCAAGGTCACGGAACCCGAAGGTTGATCACCAAAACATACATCAAGTGAATCAATAGAATACCCCATTGTCACCACGGGTATCCCACGCAAGACATACATCAAGTGTTCTCAAATCCTTAAAGACTCAATCCGATAAGATAACTTCAAAGGGAAAACTCAATCCATTACAAGAAGATAGAGGGGGAGAAACATCATAAGATCCAACTATAATAGCAAAGCTCGCGATACATCAAGATCGTGCCAAATCAAGAACACGAGAGAGAGATCAAACACATAGCTACTCGTACATACCCTCGCCCCGAGGGTGAACTACTCCCTCCTCGTAATGGAGAGCGCCGGGATGATGAAGATGGCCATCGATGATGATTCCCCCATCTTGCAGGGTGCTGGAACAGGGTCCTGATTGGTTTTTGGTGGCTACAGAGGCTTGCGGCGACAAAACTACCGATCTATGTTTCTTTTCGGGGGTTTCTGTATTTATAGGAATTTTTTGTGTCAGTCTAACGTCAGGGGGGTCTCCGAGTCATCCACGAGGCAGGGGGCGCGCCCAGGGGGGTAGGGCGTGCCCTCCACCCTCGTGGATGGCTCGGGACTCTTCTAGCCCAACTATTTTACTCCGGGGGCTTCATTTGGTCCATAAAAAATCATCAAAAATTGGCACGTCAATTCGACTCCGTTTGGTATTCCTTTTCTGTAAAACTCAAAAACAAGGAAAAACAGAAACTGGCACTGGGCTCTAGGTTAATAGGTTAGTCCCAAAAATCTTATATAATAGCATATAAATGCATATAAAACATCCTAGATGGATAATATAATAGCATGGAACAATAAAAAATTATAGATACGTTGGAGACGTATCAGTGCACCGTTGGATGCTCCCAGATCGAATGGCAACCCTCAGCCTTTTTGACAGCACATGCAGTACATGGGTAAGCACTGTGTGGATCCGTCGTGCTAGCTCACGCTTCCTTCTCTACAATGTTTTCTAAACAGTCTACCGTTTCCCGCCTTCCTCACATCGATTTCCCGCCTCTTCTCCCATTGTTTTCCCGCTACCAGTGTCAGTGCTCATTGAAGGCGCGGCGACACACCGGCCATGTAAATATCACACACAGTTTCTAAAAGCACAAATGTGTGTGATAGGAGGGAGTAGGTCCCATAGGGTGACCAGCGTGAAACGCCTTAATGGCAAGGAGGCAATTCCTATCAGCAAGGGGCGGCTTCCCATCCGCTAGCCTAGTCGTATAGAATGCAGCAGTTAAGCATGCTCGGGCTGGAGTAGTCCAAGGATGGGTGACCCGGTGGGAAGTTGCATATCTCAAGCTTCATTCAAATGCCATGACACGAACATTATAGAGACATATTATATCTCTATAGTGACCTATCATGGCAATTATATAAACCTTGGGATCCTTGTTTTGCTAATTTGTAGACTATGTTTTTATCGGTTATTTTTTCTCTAAAAAATTAAATAATGATTGACTTGACCTGTCATGGCGATTATATAAACCTTTTTCAGGTTGCATGCAGGGTATAGGGGCAGGGTTTTCTTATCGAGCATGTCTCCCTTGTGCGGCTTATAGACGCAGCACAAATCTGTGGGCTCCCCGAGGTATGTATACTATCCTTTACCGACAATTAGGGGGGCCCACACAATCTATCCCTTTGACCCAACAACAAGAAGGGTTTGACCATGATGGTTTCCTACTGATACTATTAGGTACACGTGCATTGCACGCATGAGATTTGGTAACCAAATTATGAATAAATACCACACTATAGCATGTAAGTTTTGAGTCATATATGCATGCTGTAGATGTTCGTTTAATCTTATAGTACATCCCATCCAAAATCAATTAGTTTTATTAAGATATGGAATTGTGCATTGTAAAGCATAAAGTAAAAACAAGAAGTGACAATTCATTTAGAAAAAAAGTTTGGCAATTAAGATATGGAAGATTCTAGAACAAAGGAGGAGTGCCTGTGTTTTGAGGTTTGAGCATTATGCTTAAGTTCAACCATGGAGTCTTCTAGATTGTACATTTGGCAGAATCTGGTGGAATGTAGATGATATCCAACTGCCAGTAGTGCTCGGATTTGCCATCTCTGCACCGTCGGATTGGGTTCATCCAACGACCAACTTTCAAAGTTATTCGCACACCATATAGGGGTGTAGATGTGTCCTATGCTAGACCAAATAAAGTTTGAGCGCATGCGTGGGACGACCCCCCCCCCCCCCCCCGCCACCGCCGCCTCGAATTTGGGAAACCGACATCGTACATATTGAACCAGGCTTGGAGTCGGGTACGGTGTTCGGTTCATAATGTAGTTGGTGGCCCATCGAATTTGTGATTCGGGATTTAAACACATCACACACCACCGTACCCATACATATTTTCGGGCCACATGCAGTGTATACGGGGTCTTCTGATCGACCACGTCTCCCTCGTGCAGTTTTTTGTGATGACACGCATATCTGTGGGCTCCCTGAGTGTATATATATCATCCCTTTGACCGATAACGAGGGGTATGTGTTGGCCATGAATGGATTCCTCCTAGTTCGTGTTAGGGCCGGTCACCGTTAAATGTCACTCAACCAAAGCTCGAGCTCATGCGTTGTCAGGATTCCCTCCCACATGCTCGGATTGCTGGGTTCGACCTACATCATACCCTATGTATCTCGTCCTTAACTACCTTGCCTTCATGGTTGTTGTCTGTATCGAGAGGTAGGCACCACATCTAAATTATACATTATTCTATATTGAAAACACACATCACCCCTTCCCAACGTACATCATTTTGGGCCGCATGCAAGAGGTGTTGGTTTTGTGGTCCCTCTCGTGCGATTTTTATGATGGTTCAATCTATTGGCCCAAGCGGTTTATCGACAACAACAGTTGTCATTTGACCAAATGATAGATTCATTGGTCCGTCTTATGGTAGGTCATGGCGACATGCATGTATGACCAAAGTATCGATCATTACGTGCATCCGTCCCGCTGGCACGAAGTGGGAGGTGGTGGGCCAAGCATCCTAGATAGCTACGACATTATGTCATTATAGATATATCCAAGGGTGCTTTCGGGTTTGCGAGGCAGGTGCCACCAAAGTTATGCATTGTGTATTTAAAGTTTTAAACATCACACCCAATATTCCTACATATATTTGGCCACTTCCAGGTGGTTCTTGACTTCTGGCCCCTCTCATCGATCTTCGACGACGCGCCCAACCGTCGGCCCGCGCGGTCAAAGTTGTGCATTGGAATTTTGAACATCACAGACCACCCTTTTCACTCATATATATTTGGGCCACATGCTGGTGTGGCTGTCTTCTGACCCTCTCTAACCTTTTTTTGCTGCAAAGACTCTGATGACGCTCAACGGACACGGGTATAATATATTAACTTTGTGCGATGCAAGTGCGCTCTGAACCACGACGACTGCGCAAGCGCAAGCGAAGGTGGAGGTACTGGCTCAACCGTGCGCGATGCAAGTGCGCTGTAAAATCACCACGACCGCGCAAGCGCGAGCAAAGGGTAGAGGTACTGGCATAACCGTGTGCGATGCAAGTTCGCTGTAAAATCACCAGCTGCGCAAGCTAAAGGCGGGTAAGTTTATTTGGAAATTAGGATGAACCGTGTGCGATAGACCAGCTAGCTAGAAATATAAAAACAAACTACCCGCCTTGAGCGTTGCAAAAATCGGCGGTTCCGCCATTTTTCCTTGTTATCATACACGCATATTGTTATTGGACCGTGCGCGATCTTGGGCACTCCCGCCCCGCATCAATTCCTTTACCCAAATTTTAGGAGCCGTCGTACTTCAACCGTCACCCACACTCCTCCAGCACTGACCTTATAGTAAAATTGTAGTACCCGAGGCATTTGAACCGTCACCCTCCCTCGTCCACCACCATCTCCACCCACCATTACTAAAATTTTCAGTAGCCGCGGCGTATCCTCAAACACCCCCTATAGTCCCCCACCTGGCCCCCTCCCCCCTCGAACCCTAGCTCACGGCCGCCGCCGGTGCCATCGGCGCCCCCGCCAACCCCTGCCGGTCTGCCCGTTCCTCCTAGCTTAGATAATAAAGTTCAGGTTACCCAGCGATTCCCATACAGTCGCCCCACTCCCCTGAGTTTTTTGATGAGGCCTGCGGTATCCCTCCCCGCCAGATTCACATCCCTTGCTCCAGAGTGTCGCAGCCTAAGCTCGACCACGTATCCCAGGGAGCCCGACGAGCATTCGGACAAGAAGAGGTTTATCATGGCCTCTCCGGCGGACGTTGGCGAGGTGGCCGCCATTCGCCCCGACCTGTCGATCCCGGAGCAACACGTCGCCGCGGAAGCCGGCGAAGCCGTTGACTATGTTGCCATGCCGAAGGCTTCATGTCAGCGGGCTAGCGTATTATTGTATCTCGGGAAAGCTGGCTACGACATCAAGCTCGTCCACAGCGACAGCTTCATGCGGGCCATTTCATAGGTTAAGTGGTCCATCCCCAACCCCTCTGGTTCAACCGCCGTCGATCTCTTCGACGGCCCTGTCGCTAATCTCCTCCACCAAGCGGTCAAGGATTTGCAATCCTTATACGCCAACGATCCCATTTTTCATTTCTGAAGGACACGTTCTACGGCGACGGCTTGAGATCCTCAATTGCCAAGTCAGATCTCATCGACCACGACCACGACCACGAGGAGGGCACGCACGAAGGTTCTTCCAAGGTGAAACGGCCCATATGTGACATCAAAGACTCCAAAGGTCCGTGCTCTTCCAACTGGAAGGATCCCGTCCATGAAATGTGAGGCAACATCCTATCAGCAAATATTACCTTTTCTAGCTTGCCAACCCATACCCTTTGTTGTCGTAGCATTTGCCGTGCGGTGCTTTAACTGTGTCGTGTTTAATTATTTCAGTTATGCAAAAATGTATTGTTCAATAGGGCTATGTGATGTTTAAGTATGAATTGTCCACTTCAGTTTCACGAATGGCTATATTTGGTTGTTTATAGTGAGTAGATGCCTTGTTTATCTGTATTTGGTTGTTAGGTTGGTTGCAGTGAGCATTTTTTCAGTTATCGAGCAGATGCCTTGTTTATATGTATTTGGTTCTTAGTTTGGTTACAATGAGCATTTGTCCAGTTATCAAGTAGATGCCTTGTTTATCTGTATTTGGTTGTTAGGTTGCTTTTTTTAGCATTTGTCCAGTTTTCAAGCAGATGCCTTGTTTATCTGTATATGCTTGTTAGGTTGGTTGCAGTGAGCATTTGTCTAGTTTTCAAGCATATGCCATGTTTATGTGTATTTGCTTGTTAGGTTGGTTGCAGTGAGACTCTGTCCAATTTTCAATGGCTATATTTGGTTGTTATACTGATCATTTATGCCTTGTTTATTTCAGTCATTCACAATGTGTTGTTCATTATGTGCAAGTCAGAATTGTGCCGCTCGACTGCATCAAAACTAGTTTGAACGGCTATATCTGGTTCCAGTTATGCCTGGTGTAGTTAGCACATGCCCTTTATTTCAGTTTTACACATTTATCCAGTGTGATTTTTAAGCATTACCTACGTTCTATTCATTTTCAACAATACCAGTTTGAATTGCAATATTTGATGATTGTTAAGCCTACTATCAGTAACATTGCCTTCTATTTTATATCTGCTTTAACAGCATGCTGAAACCAACACATTCAAGACATCATTTGGAGATGATGTTGTTTACCTTTGCAATATTTGTTTGGTGTTAAGGTTGCTGTACTTATCATGCCTTTCCACTACTTATGCAGGACAACAACGAGAGTGGCCACCATTTTCTGTCGAGGTTAGCTTCAGCCCTCGGCTTGTACTCCCCTCGTTGTTCCACAATGTAGTGCATATAGATCCAGGCATGGACACTTGTTAGCTTCTAATATTGACTTGTTGCTTGTAGGTACATATGGTCTTGACAAAGATCTATGCATTGACCCTTTTTGCGTATGGGGCAATGAGATATTCATGAACAAGCATCAAGTGAGGAAACTGATAAGGATTATTTGCAAAAAGATACGAATGGTGGCAAGCAAATTATTTGTTTATGCTCTATCCAACAAAACACTGAGTTGTAGGATGGTAACTACAAACTCTGCAGCCTTCTCTTTTTACTGCCCATAATGAGTTGTTAGACAACAATGTCTGAATCTTTTCTGTTCGCAGTGGTTCCGAAGCAGTTCACTCAAGATTACCTCACAAAGTACATGATTGGTGGACACGCAATGAAGGTTAAAGTATTTCATCCAGACTACAATGAGCATCGAGAAGTCGTAATGAAGACAGTGAAGGATGGACGGGCAGCCCTCACAAGGGTTTGGCCTAGAGTTGTGCGCGCATTACGCATGGAGGAGGGCACAATATGGGCATTCCGCTTCACCTTCTCCAGCAACCATAATGTCTTTCGCCTCTCTCTTTATAATCTTTAGTACAACTGTGGTTGACCATTCTTTACTTGGGGCTTCTGTAGTTCTTCAGTATATGTACCTGTGCATCGAATTATGCATTCGTGGTTGAACCTATATTTGCAATAAACATGGTTGGATATGAAATAAGTGATTGCCTACTTTCAAATTCAAAACATGTGATTTTTAAATTAGGGATTAATTAGGGATTACACTGCACACGGTTTGCGAAAGCGAAACGTCTGTGATAGACGTGGAGATCAGACACGTTTCTAGGATCCACTACGTGTGCGATCAATCTCCACTGCACACACGGCATCCTCTTGAAAACTGTTTGCGTTAGGCCACCTTGCGCAAACGTTTACCACATAAAAACTGTATGTGATGGACAGCCTTTGCCACGTAAAAATTGTTAATATCGTGTGCAATGGCAACGCTATCACAAACGATTTAACGGAAACGTTTTCCTTGGAGCGACTATGTGGGATGTACATACGAACGGAAACGTTTAGCGGGGACTGACTGTGTGGGATGTACTTGCGACCGGAAACAATTTCGCATGTATAATTGTATTTTTTAGCACTACTGTACGTATAACCGTATTTGAGCGCTCGCAGGTCGCACACAACCTCATTTTGCCGAGCGTGTGTGCCAGGAGGGCATATCCCTGACGGTTTCTAGGTCGTGTGGGAAGGACCCCCTATCGCCCACACTCACTTGGCGATGGTTCCAAACGCCGTCACGGAAAGGGGTTAAAAACCATTTGTATAGCACCGACACGTACCAGTGTATCTTGGAAATCTTTTGTGATTGTGAGCCCCCATCAAAATATTATATGTTAAAATTGTTGACGTTGGACAAGGAAGACAACGTGATGATTTATGTTTGTTCATATTCACATAGAAGTTATATTGTCATAGATCCTTCAACATGTGGTGCTTGCCCCCATCTTTGCTAGCCAAAAATTCCGCACCAAGTAGAGATACTACTTGTGCGTCCAAAAACCCTTAAACCCAAATCTTATTTTCAAGAGTCCACCATACCTACCTATGTATTGAGTAAGATCCTTCAAGTAAGTTGTCATCGGTGCAACAAGGCAATAAAAATTGCTTCTAAAAGTGTTAGATCATTTAGTGTAAGAGAAAATTGAGCGTTGTATGAACTTGTGATAGCAAAGAATAAAAGCGACAGGTTGCATAATAAAGGTTGCTATCATAAGGGGCAATATAACGTTACGTTCTTTTGCATTAAGGGGTTGAGCATGCAAACAAATAAGCGCATGGCAACCTCTGCTTCTCTCTGCGAAGGGCCTATCTTTTACTTTTATGTATTTACTTTCATGCAAGAGTCAAAGTTTTTTCACTCTATTCCTTTTTATTTTTCTCCTTTTGGAAGCATCATGTGGTGAAGAAAGATCTAGGCACATATATCCAGTTGGATGTGGGTAGCATAAGTTATTATTGTTGACATCACCCTTGAGGTGAATACGTTGGGAGGCAAAACAATAAGCCCATATCTTTCTATGTGTTGGTTGAAACTTTTTGCTCATGTACGCAGTGAGTGTAAGCAATCATAGAGGACTATATGATGGTTGAGTATGTGGACTTGCCTAAAGGCTCCGATACGTGACCCTTCCTGGAAAGATGATGAATTGTAATTGCAAAGTTGACTGAAAACATAGTTTGTTGGTTTCCAATAGAGTTTATGCTTTATACTTCGATGTTGTGATGAATTGTTACTTATTCATGAGAAGTCTATGATAAAAGTTCTATGATAAAGGTTTTATGTTAAACTTTGTTGTTGTTATAATAATTCACATGCTGCTTCTATGTCTGTATTTTGTTTTTATCGACACCTCTCTCTCTAAGCATGTGGACATGTTTTTTTATTTTGGTTTTCGCTTGAGGACAAGCGAGGTCTAAGCTTGGGGGAGTTGATACGTCCATTTTGCATCATGTTTACCTACTGTTATTTATAATGTTTTTATGCATAATAATGCTTTTTGGAGTAATTCTAATGCCTTTTCTCTCATAATATGCAAGGTACACACAAAGAGGGAGAATCCCGGCAGTTGGAAATCTGGACCTGAAAAAGCTACGTCAGGCTACCTATTCTGCACAACTCCAAATGAGCAGAAACTTCACGAGGATTTTTTATGGAATAAATGAGAAATACTGGAGCAAATAACTACCGAAGGGGGGCCACCTGATGAGCACAAGAAACCAGGGTGCGCCTGGGCCCCCAGGCACGCCCTGGTGGGTTGTGCTCAGCCCAGCCCACCTCTGGTGCCTATCTTATGGTATATAAGTCATTTTGACCTAGAAAAAAAAATAAGGAGAGGACTTTAGGGACGAAGCGCCGCAGTCTCGAGGGGGAACTTGGGCAGGAGCACTTTTGCCCTCCGGCGGAGTGATTCCGCCGGGGGAACTTCCCTCCCGGAGGGGGAAATCATCGTCATCATCATCACCAACAACTCTCCCATCTTGGGGAGGGCTATCTCCATCAACATCTTCAACATCACCATCTCCTCTCAAACCCTAGTTCATCTCTTGTGTTCAATCTTTGTACCGGAACCACAGATTGGTACTTGTGGGTGACTAGTAGTGTTGATTACATCTTGTAGTTGATTACTATATGGTTTATTTGGTGGAAGATTATATGTTCAAATCCAATATGCTGTTTAATACCCCTCTGATCTTGAGCATGATCATCATTTTTGAGTAGTTACTTTTGTTCTTGAGGTCACGGGAGAAATCTTGTTGCAAGTAATCATGTGAACTTGATATGTGTTCGATATTTTGATAGTATGTATGTTGTGATTCCCTTAATGGTGTCATGTGAATGTCTAATACATGACACTTCACCATACTTGGCCCTGAGGGAATGCATTGTGGAGTAGTTATTAGATGATGGGTTGCGAGAGTGACAGAAGCTTAAACCCTAGTTTATGCGCTATTCCGTAAGGGACCGATTGGATCCAAAAGTTTAATGCTATGGTTAGAATTTATTCTTAATACTTTTCTCATAGTTGCGGATGCTTGCGAGGGGGTTAATCATAATTAGGAGGTTTTTTCTAGTAAGAAGAGCACCTAAGCACCGATCCACCCACATATCAAATTATCAAAGTAGTGAACACAAATCAAACCAACATGGTGAAAGTGACTAGATGAAATTCCCGTGTACCCTCAAGAACGCTTTGCTTATATAAGAGACCGTTTTGGCCTGTCCTTTGCCTCAAAAGGATTAGGCTACCTTGCTGCACTTTTGTTACTATTATCGTTACTTGCTCGTTACAAATTATCTTGCTATCAAACTACTCTGTTACTTACAATTTCAGCACTTGCAGACATTACCTTGCTGAAAACCACTTGTCATTTCCCTCTAATCCTCGTTTGGTTCGACACTACTTATCGAAAAGGCTACAATTGATCCCATAGACTTCTGGGTCATCATATTGTTATCATCAAGCCTGTGGTTTCCTATGCACGAACCATTACTACATCTTACATCGATAGTTTTGTTCCTCAATAGCATGCTTGATTAAGTTCGTGTCTACTGAACCTTTTATACGCTGCTGTGTTTGAGATTAGTTTGAAATATTCGAAGAATTTTTGAATCTCCCATTCAACCCCCCCTCTGGTCGGTATACTCTTGGTCCTAACCATTGGTACCAGAGTAGGTATTCCCTGTCTCCGTGTATTAAAGGTCTAACGTCCTAGGAGTTTTGAGTATGTCGTATGCAGGTAGATCCTCGCACTCTGAAAGATTTCCTATCTTCTGTGGAAATGATTATCTTTACTACAAAGAAAGAATGAGAATCAGAATTCAAGCTATCAACAAAAATCTGTGGCAGACTGTGGAAAATGGATACACCATTCAGCAAACTGATGATCCCAATTCTGATGAAAAATCTCATCTACGGTTGAATGCTCAAGCTAAATATATCATCTGTAGCAGTCTGTCGAAAGACATATTCACTCGATTCCAAAAGCTCGACACTACCAAGCAACTCTGGGATGCTAGCAAGAATGCTCATGAAGAATTCATCGCCAGAACAGATCCTCACACTCAAATGCTTCATGCTATGTTTGCTAGTTTCAAAAGTCTTCACAAGGAAATTGCTATGGAACTTACTGGTCGATTGACAAACATTGTTGAAAGACTTCATCAACAAGGAGTACCTGATATCACCGATAGAGATGTGGTCAACAAGCTACTGAGTTCTCTTGATGCAACCTTCTATCCCATTGTAGCTGAAATCAAGCAAAGACCAGACTGCAAAGAACTTCACTATGTTGAAATCATGACGATGTTGTCCATTCATGAAGAAAAGATGGAGCTTGAAAATGCAGATCAGAATCTTCTTTGGAAGGCGAAGGGGAAATCCTTTCACACTATGGCAGCTCACAAGAAGAAGATGTCGAGAATCAACACACCAGCACAAGGGAACTTGAAATGCTCACAGAAAGGCTAAGTGATCTCAGAAGACAAAATCTATGCCTTACAAATGATGACGAATTTGATTTGCCTGCATCTTCGAGAAAGCTACGTCTGAAAGATTGAAGTGCTTTAAGTGCAAACTATTCGGCCATCTCATAGCAGACTGTCCTTGCTGGGAAGGAATACCAAGCAACAGATGGAAATAAATTCACTGCAATGGATTCACTCGAATGGATTGTCATACTAAGCTCACGAATAAAAATGAATCTCTATCATCCTCTTCGAAGAGACCAGTCACTAGCGTGCAAGCCAAAGCTACTATCGAATCCAACATGAAGAAAATCTCTCAGCTGAAC
Source organism: Triticum aestivum (assembly GCF_018294505.1). Classification (NCBI taxonomy): domain Eukaryota; kingdom Viridiplantae; phylum Streptophyta; class Magnoliopsida; order Poales; family Poaceae; genus Triticum; species Triticum aestivum. The sequence continues at coordinate 287,743,892 of NC_057811.1, forward strand.
GGAGTATGTGCTGAAATGAAAATGAACTCTGAAGATGAGACATCCGAATCAGAATCGGATGATGAAGATCTCCAAAGAAGGATACGAAGGAGTAATGCCTTCATTGCCTATGAATCATTTAAGAACTCACTTGAATCAGATACTGATGATTATGCTTCAAGTGATGATGAAACAATCGCATTCTGTCTCATGGCAAAATCCTCTAAGGATCAGGTATCAGCAAAACACCAAAAATCCATAAATGGATATTCTCCTGAATACATTGCCTATGCTAAACTTTTTAAGATTTCTAAAACTCAACAAGATGAGCTTGAAAAGCTTGAGAACAATCTTAGAAAGACCGAAGGATTACTTGTCGAAGAATCAAAAGTTGATCGATGTGACGCCCAGATAATTAGGCTACAGTAATCCCACGTTAATGATGCCATGTCACCCCGGTTTCTGTGCTAATCTCGCGTTAGTTCGAAACCGATTCAAATTTAAAATTTAAAATAAAAACAAACAACAAAAGTTTTCAAAAACTAAAAACTAAAATGTTCACAATATTGCAAAAATTACCAAAGCTGTTATAAAAATAAAATCAACAATTTAGAAACTCCAGAAATGCCCCTAGAAATGAAAAAAGTGGACCAACGGCACATCACTTGGCCTTTTTGATTTCTAAAATAATTAAACCTTTTCGAAAGACCTTCAGCCTTTTGTGGCATTGCTATTTAATGCAATGATGTTCATGTGACAAGCTCCATGATTTACAAAAGTCCTTTGGTGGTTAAGCAATTAACAAACCAGAGCAAAAATAAAATAAAAACTGTAGAAAAGAAGTAAAAAAGAAATATAAGAAGCCCCCCCCCCCCCGACTGGGCCTTGGCCCAGTTGGCCGAAGGAGCCAGTCGGCCCAGCCGACTCACTCCCGCACCCCCTGGCCTACTAGGCCTCCTCCACCCCCCGAAAACCCTAACCCGCCCACTCCCCCTCTCGCTCCCCATCCCCCCGATCCAGAACTGGATCGGGCCGAACCCCGACGCCGTGGCCGCCGGCCCGTCCCCGCCGGCGCCCGTCGCTCGGACTTGCCGGACCTCCTCGCCGGCCTGCCTCCCCTGCGTCGCCGTCGTCCCCGACCTCCTCCCCGCGCCCACTGCCCCATACCCTGCCACCCCCCTATGAGCTCCTCCCCCTCGCTGATTTCCTCGCTCACACACGGCGCCCACGTTGTCCCCGCCGCGGTCACCGCCCCCTCCTGGCTCCAGCGCGCGCGCACCGCACCAGGCGACCCTGCGCCCGCCCGCAGTGGCCTGCTGTCGCCGCTCTACACGCCCAGCGACGGCCGCGCCCCTGCCTCCGCCCTCCCGCTCGCGACCCTCCCCCTGCTCGCTGCTGCTCTGCCCGCGCCACCGCGCAGCCACCCGCTCCAGCCCATTCTGCTCACCGCGCCACCACGCGCCCGTGCCGACCGCCGTGGCCCCTTGCTCACCGTCGCGGACCCTTAAGCATCGTTGCCTCGCTCCCTGTGTGCCTGCGCCGGCCGTCGCAGCCCCACCGCGTCTCCTCGCCTCGCCTGACGAGCGCTCCCCCCTAATGTTGCCCCCGTCCGCGTCGGTGGTTCGCCCCGCCGCTCGTCGCGCCACCACGCCTCTGTTCCCGCTCCCCGGCCACGCCGGCACTCGCTGTCGCCCCCGTGCGGGTGCACGGGCGCCAGCATGCCCCACACGGGTGCGCCAGAATCGCCAGCGCCCGTTTGGCCCAGTGGCCCAATGACAAGTGGGGCCCCGCGCCCAGAATGTTTTATAAAAATAATAATAATAATAATAATAAAATAATAAAAATATTAATTAATTAATTAAAGACTTAATTAACTTAATTCAGCCTAATTAATTAACCTAATCACTTAATTAAATTAACTAATCATGTTTAGTTAACCTAAGTCAATGACAACCGGGACCCACGCGTCAGTTTGACCCAGTCAACGCCCTGTTGACTGCTGACGTCATGTTGACGATGACGTCAGCATGCACTGTTCTGGATAATGTTGTATTAAATTAATTAAATAAATGCTAAAATTAATTTAAATCTTTTAAAATTCATATAAAATAAACCGTAGCTCGGATGAAAATACTTTGTACATGAAAGTTGCTCAGAACGACGAGACGAATCCAGATACGCAGCCCGTTCGTCCGCCACGCGACCCTAGCATAGTGAACCTGAAACATTTCACCTCCGGTTCATCTGTCCGAAAACGCGAAACACCGGGAATACCTTCCCGGATGTTTCCCCCCTTCGTCGGTATCACCTACTACCGCTTTAGGGCACACCTAGCACCGCGTATTGTCATGTTACGCTTTGTGTTGCTTTGATTGCTCTGTTATTTATTGTGTTCTTCCTCCGTTACTTCTTTCCGGTAGACCCCAAGACTACCGGCGACCCCCAGTTCGACTACAGAGTTGACGACCCCTACTTGCCAGAGCAACCAGGCAAGCCCCCCCCCTTGATCACCCGATATCGCCTATTCTTCTCTCTACTGCTTGCATTAGAGTAGTGTAGCATGTTACTGCTTTCGTTAATCCTATTCTGCTGCATAGTCTGTCATTGTTGCTACAGTTGTTACCCTTACCTGCCATCCTACTGCTTAGTATAGGATGCTAGTGTTCCATCAGTGGCCCTACCCTCTTGTCCGTCTGCCATGCTATACTACTGGGCCGTGATCACTTCGGGAGGTGATCACAGGTATATACTATATACTTTATATACATGACACATGTGGTGACTAAAGTCGGGTCGGCTCGTTGAGTACCCGCAAGTGATTCTGATGAGGGGGCTGAAAGGACAGGTGGCTCCACCTCGGTAGAGGTGGGCCTGGGTTCCTAACGGCCCCCGACTGTTACTTTGTGGCGGGGCGACAGGGCAGGTTGAGACCACCTAGGAGAGAGGTGGGCCTGGCCCTGGTCAGCGTTCGCAGATACTTAACACGCTTAACGAGATCTTGGTATTTGATCTGAGTCTGGCCATTTGGTCTATACGCACTAACCATCTACGCGGGAGTAGTTATGGGTATCCCGACGTCGTGGTATCGGCCGAAGCTCTTCTTGACGTCAGCGACGGAGCGGCGCGCGCCGGATTGGACTGTAACGCCTACTAGGCTAGGTCTGCTTCCGGCCGCGCACGCAACGTGCAGGTGTGCAATGGGCGATGGGCCCAGACCCCTGCGCGCATAGGATTTAGACCGGCATGTTGACCTCTCTGTTGAGCCTAGGTGGGGCTGCGACGTGTTGATCTTCCGCGGCCGGGCATGACCCAGAAAAGTGTGTCCGGCCAAATGGGATCGAGCGTGTTGGGTTATGTGGTGCACCCCTGCAGGGAAGTTTATCTATTCGAATAGCCGTGTCCCTCGGTAAAAGGACGACCCGGAGTTGTACCTTGACCTTATGACAACTAGAACTGGATACTTAAAACACACCCTTCCAAGTGCCAGATATAACCCGGTGATCGCTCTCGAACAGGGCGATGAGGAGGGGATCGCCGGGTAGGATTATGCTATACGATGCTACTTGGAGGACTTCAATCTACTCTCTTCTACATGCTGCAAGATGGAGGCTGCCAGAAGCGTAGTCTTCGACAGGATTAGCTATCCCCCTCTTATTCTGGCATTCTGCAGTTCAGTCCACCGATATGACCCTTTACACATATACCCATGCATATATAGTGTAGCTCCTTGCTTGCGAGTACTTTGGATGAGTACTCACGGTTGCTTTTCTCCCTCTTTTCCCCTTTCTATACCGGGTTGTCGCAACCAGATGCTGGAGTCCAGGAGCTAGAGATCCCGAGGATGATTCTACGTGGAGTTCGGCTTCGAGGAGTAGTTAGGAGGTCCCAGGCAGGAGGCCTTGCCTTTTCGATCGATGTTACTTTTGTGCTAGCCTTCTTAAGGCAAACTTGTTTAACTTATGTCTGTACTCAGATATGTTGCTTCCGCTGACTCGTCTATGATCGAGCACTTGTATTCGAGACCTCGAGGCCCCTGGCTTATATTATGATGCTTGTATGACTTAATTATGTTGTAGAGTTGTGTTGTGATATCTTCCCGTGAGTCCCTGATCTTGATCGTACACATTTGCGTGCATGATTAGTGTACGTTCAAATCGGGGGCGTCACAATCGAAGAGCATGATGCTTTTTCTTCAACTATTGATGATCTTTCCAACCGATATGATTCACTTACAGTTGACTATGAGAGTTTATCAGATGAACTCCTTAACAGGAATCAAGAAATCGAGTCACTGAAAGAGTCTCATGGCGTGCTAGCGAAAGAAAATACTTCTCTCTTCGCCGAGCAACCTAATCGACTTCCTAATGATTTTGTGCCTCCATGCTTATAATGTCTAGAACGATGCAATGTTGATGCCAATGCTGGAACTTATAATGTTGTCATCAAGAATATCATAACTGCTACGAACGATATTTCTAACCCCTCTCCTAAGGAATTTGTTGTTGTTTCTGATGTAAATTGCATATTAAAGAACTTACTTGAGACAGGAATGCAAATGAGCCTCAAAGGGCATCAAACTCTCTGTGATGTGCTCAAGAAGTCAATACTGCACAAAAATCCTCGAAAGGAAGGATTGGGTTTTGAACTAAAACTCAATGTTGATGGAACCTACTGGACTCCCGAACAGTATCCTCGAACGAGTTGGATTCTTGCTAAAAGCAAAACTCTCGAACCTGCAATTTTCTCAGGATATGATACTCCCGTTACTATTGTTTCTGATGAGTCTGATGACTCGAACTACAAATTCTTCAAACAACAAAATGGTAAGTTTTTTGCTCGATACGTTGGAACTAACTGCAAGTCTGGTTCACCCAAGAAGAAAATTTGGGTGAAGAAGTGCATCATTGAAAATCTATCTGTCACTACTAACTTGAATATGTAGAGTGATTCTCTTCAAGGAAATGACTATCATTCGCAGAATGGCGCATGAAGTTTCTCGAATGGGTATCGGTCAAACCTTCAACAGAAGGAGTACATGCTTACCTCCTAAAATCTTTACACTCATGTCTCTGGAAATAACTTCAATGCATGTTCATATGATTACTCTCTGCACAGTTGATCTATAGATTTCACCGAAGGAATGTTCATGCTCAGACGAAGCAAATGAGTCCTCGTTGCCCACGCAAGTGTGGGTTGCGAAAAAGAACTAACCCTTCCTGCAGGACTTATCTGAGGAATACTACTCGCTTATCCTTAATCATGAGATCTATATTGTTGGTGCTAGTTCCTTGTGTCTTCATTCGTATCTTTGTTTTTCGATGTGTTTGTATTTTGTCTGAATGTCAACTCACTCAGAGATCACTGGTTTTGTGTTTTGCGTTTTTCTCTCATCTCGCTGAGTGTTTTGATTTGGACCATGTTATCCCTCTATGCTTTCTCATCCAATCTATGCTATCCATCACAAGCTGCAACTTGATCTGAAGAAGATTTCAGTCCGACGTCCTTGGTCGTGTATGAAATCAACTTCGAACCTTAATATGTTTTTGGCATTTTCCCTTCTTCAAACTTTTCAGCCTCCCAATCAGTTTCCGAGATTTTTGCAGGAACGGTTGCCACGCGTGCCCATGATTCTCACGATCGTGATCATGTCCGTTGAATGTGGAAAGTCCCGCGTTTGTAGGCCGTAGATTTTGGAAGAGGTGGTTCCGCCTGCGGGCTATAAATACCCCTCCCGGCTTCTTCCTCCTTACTTCTTCCTCAAACCCTTGCCCGCTCTCCTTCCGAGCCCGTTCTTGAAGCAACGCAGTCGAAGTACCTCGCCATGCAACTCCGGTGAACTCTCGTCACCGTTCGTCGCACTAGTGCAGTAAATCTTCCTTCCTGCTTTGTCGTAGTCGATTCATGCTGCCAAGTTAGGGTGCCTGGATCTGGAAATGGTCGAATCCACTTCTCTGTTCTAGGGCAGTTCTTACTAACACATTTTCTTTGATTTATTTCTTTGTGGTAGATCCTTATGCTTCACTAGGTTATGACTGCTACGGTTTGTAGTTTTTCCATGTACTAGTTTTCCTGGATCTAGGGTTCATGAGTAGTTTTTCCGAAAAGATTAGATAGTTGCTACTCTGCCTTAATCATTCTATGGCATGTTGCAAATCTATCGATGATGTCTTCTTAAAATCATACCATGGATTCTATGTTCCCACTGAAGAACATTTTTCATCCAAAAATGCTTCTGTGCATGTTTATGACCCTACCCTGTTTTCCCTCGCATCTATTCTGTTTCACAGGTTGGTCATGGCACAAAGTTCGAAAGAGCAGTCTGGTTCTGAAGGAGAATTGCCTCAGTTGCCTCCCATGTCTGAACGTATGAGATTGACTAGTGGAGGAAAATCATCAAAGCCACCCAAGACACAGAAGAAGAAGTCCGAGTCTGAATCCGAAGAACAAGATGATGATATTCCCTCAGCTCACAGTCAGCCTGAGGATGAACTGGTCACTGACGCCGTGACACTTTTCTTTGATGGAAATCCCAAAAAGGGTGGTCGTGGCAGAGAGAAGAATACAACTGCCGAGATGTCTGATCCCGAAAGTTATAAAACTCCACCTGGAGTTGAAACAACAACTGAGAGAAATAACAGGCTGCAAAGGATTCAACGTCACTGGGCGAAGAAATGGTTCAATTATGAAAATGTTCGGAGGAAATATCAAATCATGTTTGCTTTCACTCCACCTTGGAATGACTTCATAGCTGAGAATTGCATCGGCCCAGATGATGAAAAGGTCAGGCCTCCACCACCTTCAAATGCTCATGCAGATTCTCTCAAAACCATCGCTAATTTTCCCGAGGAAGTGGAAAAGAGAGACAAGGCCAAAGCCAAGTGTGAATCGAAGGTTGTGAAGAAAAATCAAGTCGAAGAAAGAAACGTCGCGCTGACTCAGCAAGACATACAGAAGAAAAAGTATCGTGCTTCAAAAGGAAGCAAGTCAGGAAAGTCAGTTTCCCCTCGAGCTCCCCGAAAGAAATGTGTCACCACAAAATCAAAGAAGGCCGCTTCTGACTCGTTTGATGAGTCTTCTGAAGAAAATGCTCCCGATGAAATACCTATGTATGATCAACGTGCTCTTCTCAACAAGCCATACAAGACTCCCTCACCGGTGAAACTTTCACCCCCTCTAAGGTAATCTCCAAGGCATGCACCCACTTCAGTTCCTGACAAACCTTCAGGTTCTGTCGCCCCCTCTGCGAAGAGAAAACTGATGCCCGAAGAGAAAACTGAAGTTTCTGCTAAGAAAGCCAAATCCAGTGTTCCTGCTTCCATAGAGGAACAGAAATATGACTTCAATCTCATGATTGATGTAATTGAGAGTGCTGCCTATGATGCAAAATCAGTTGATTTAAGTAGTCTAGGACTCCTGATGATGTTACCAAATTGGTAACGAAACATTTCATCGAGCTGAGGAAAATTACTAGGAAGCTAAATCAGGCTGTCAAGAACAAGCAAACCCTCGAGCAAATGAGGAGAGATGCCAATACTGAAACCGAAAGGAAAGGTCTGAACAAAGATATTGTTGAGCTCACTAAGGCTCGCAGTGTCATGAGAAATATCAAAATTGAGTGGCACCCACGTCTGAAAATGGATGTATCTCAGCTGTGTGGCCGATGGAATGATGAAATTGACCGTCAGGCAGATCTTTCTCGATGAAGAATCAAGGAAGAAGAACGTCAGAAGGCTAAGGCAAGAGCTAGCAAGCCAAAGGGAATCAAAGATCACCGCATTCAGAATGTTGCTACTGATGCTCCTATTGACTCAAGTACTCCTCTGCAGCAAATTCCACCATCCCCTCCTCACGAGGATGAACCCATGCAGCAAGTTGAGCCAGTAGTGGTCGTCATACCTACTCCAGCTGCCCAAGAGCCTGATGTGGTCGATATCTTTCTGAACAAGTCTGATGAAGAAAATGCCTTGCCTAAGCAGCAAGTCATGGATGATAAAACTGATGAAGAGATTGAGGTTGAGAAAGCAGTTCCATCGCCTCCGAAGGAAATGCAAGCTGAGCCCTCCAGATCCAACAAGAAGGAGAATGACAAGGTTGACGGGGAGCTAAATGCTTCCCGACACAAAATCACCCCGGTCACATCATCTGGTGCCCCTACTCAGATGGATGTTGATCTTGCTCCTGCTTCCACTGCACCATAGTTGGAAGAGGAAGAGAAGAAATTTGAAGAGCCCGTGGCACATGAAGGAGTTGTTCCACCGATTGTGTCCCAAGAACCCTATAAAGAAGCAGTTGTGGCCCAGGTGTCTGAAGAGGTTGTTGTGCCTCCCACTGATGAATATGCACCGAAAGAAAAGGCCTGATAATCCCCAAGTGCAAGGAATAATCGTAGCAATATCCAAAGGTGGAAGTGATAAGTATGGAGTGTCAAACCCACAAGGAGCTAAAGGTAAGATCAATATTTTCTCAAGTCCTATCTGCCACTGATATGACTCTACGTACACCGAACGTTTGCTTCCATCTACAAACGAGAAATAAAACTACGTTGTGGGTATGAAGAGGATAGCTTTGCATGATATCGGAGAACTAAAATATAAAAATAGGTGATGTTAACATAAATTTAGAATATATTACAATAGATTACAAATAGCGAGTGTGGAATAATGATGGATCGGTGTGCGGAATTATCCAAGGCAATTGTTAACAAGATCGGTAATCATTATTGCAATTTTATATGAGGGAGAGGCATAAGCTAACATACTTTCTCTACTTGGATCATATGCACTTATGATTGTAACTCTAGCAAGCATCCGCAACTACTAAAGATCATTAAGGTAAAACCCAACCATAGCATTAAAGTATCAAGTCCCTTTTATCCCATACACAACAACCCCTTTACTCGGGTTTAAGCTTCTGACACTCTAGCAACCCACTATAAGCGAATCATGAACGTATTGCAAGACCCTACAGCGGGAATCCTTCACATGTGCACGGCACGGAAGGCACCATTCGACAGCACCAAAAAAACATATAGCTCAAACCAATCTAGATCATCAATCAACCCAAAAGACAAAAGAAATCTACTCAAAACATCATAGGATGGCAACACATCATTGAATCATAATATGTGGCATAAAGCACCATGTTCAAGTAGGGGATTACAGCGGGGTGCGGGAGAGTGGACCGCTTAAAAGATATGAGTACGGTGATGAATGTGGTGATGTTGATGAAGACGATCACCGCGGCGATGGTTTCCCCGATGGCACTCCGACGCCACCGAGAGAGGTGGGAGAGAGTCTCACCCTTGTGCTTCCTCCACCATGGCCTCCCCCCCTAGATGGGGAGAGGTTCTCCCTCCGGTCCTTGGCCTCCATGGTGATGATGGCCCCCTCTGGCTTCCACCTCCATGGCCTCCGGTAATGATGGCCCCCTTCGGCAGGGTGCCGGAGAGGGCCTAGATTGATTTTTCGTGGCTACAGAGGCTTGCGGCGACGGAACTTCTAATCTAGGGTTCTTTTCGGGGGTTTTGGCATTTATAAGAATTTTTGTGTTAGTCTCACGTCAAGGGGGTTCCCGTGGGGCCATAAGCCCTCAGGGCGCGCCCCCGTGGCTTGTGGACTCCTCGTTCACCTTCGGGTCTAGATCTTGTGCTTCGGGGGTCTCTTTTGGTCCAAAAAAATCACCGTAAATTTTCAGCCCATTCCGAGAACTACTATTTCTGCACAAAAAACGACACCACGGTAGTTTTGTTGAAAACAGCGTCAGTCCAGGTTAGTTCTAATCAAATCATACCAAAACCATATAAAATTGTTGTAAACATGGCATGAATACTTCATAAATTGTAGATACGCTGGATACGTATCAAGGCCCTAGTGCCTGAAAGTCAGAAAGCCGCTGAAGGAGTTCCAGCGAGCAAAAATGATGGTCAGACAAGTGCCTCAAAGCTGTCTACACCAGAAAACCCAAAGATGTGTCTTGCTCCTCTCAAGCCCATCAATGAAAATGTGCCAGCACCTGATGACATTCGAACAAAGGCAATAAGCGATGAAGAAAATCTGAGAAATCCACAGAAAACATTTCCTTTGTTTCCTGATGATGATGGCCCAAATGATCATGCATTCAATGAGCAGCTTCATCTTTTGAAGCTTGCATTCTTTGGGACCAGCCCATATGAAGGACAAAGGACTTCATTGTCACCCAGATTCTGGACAAAAGAACAGGTTGTATATTATGCTCGGATTCAATTCGGCAAGAATCGAATTTTCAATCACAAGATTCTGAACTTCCTGAGCTCGAAAATTTACCCTGCTTCCATCACGCCATCGAGCATATTGAACATGCTTTTCTAACGGGTTTTCTTCGCCTCAATCATGGCTAGAATTGTGAAGTAATCCTTCAGTTCTATGCTACTCTGTACATATCAGGAGAACTTGGAGATAGCTCTACTTGGATCCTCGAATGGATCACTTGAGAAGAAAAGATCAAGTGCTCGGCTGACCAGTCCCTTGCACTGTTGAATCTTCCTTGGTGCGAATTTGATATAGATCGAGTACACATGCTGCACTATTGGGATGTATCTGAAGCTCAACATCACTTGCTAATGGGCCCCAAGCTTGTTGGTGATGAGTGCATTGAAGTAAACCCTAAGAATCTGGCCTATGAGAACAAAGCGATGTTTTATATATCCTCTGCAATCCTCTCATGCCAACCAAAAGACCAGAAACCATTAATGGCGTCATGGGAAATGCTCTTCTAGCCATTTATCAAGGAATTCATTTTGATGTTCCGGATCTTTTCATTCGCAACTTGGCATGCGCTGCTGATAGCCCTCAATCCCTGAAGCCATATGCACCTTGGATCATGTTTGCTATTGAGCAGCTGCTTGAAGAAAAATTTCTTTGCCCACATGTTCCGAAAGTTTTCATGCCGCCAGTCCACGATACTCTCAGGATTTTCAAAGATATCGGCAAAGGGAAGATGCCTATGGATGCCACTACTCCTGCTTCCTTGTCTGATACTCTGAAATTCAAGAAGGCCAAGATTGAAATCCCTCGTGAAGAAAATCCCTCTCTGTATGAGATTTGTCTTCGCACTCAGCAAGCTCTGGAAAGCCATATCAAGCTCGATCAAAAAGTGAAATTAGAGATGATGACTGAAATTAATCCGCTTCACAATTATGCACGGCAAACCCTCCTACATGAGAAGGAACAAAAGAAGCGCTCCTGGACCCTTTCGAGGCAGCATTATTCTCGCAAACAGCTGGCTGCCAAAGGTATCTAGAAAGAGTATGACTATTTGGAGTTATTTGCAGTTCCACTCATCCGAAGGCGAACTCCAGTGCTCCCTCAGTGTTCTGCATCCACTGGTCTCCTGTTTTCCGAACCATATGATGATCTTGAAGACACAGCTGGAACATTCATCTTCAAGCCGGATTCACCTCGCAATGATTCTTCCAAAGATGTACCTGAAGCCCATGCTGCAACACCTGCTTCGGCCTCGACTACCCTCGCTCTGCCTCATCAAGCAGTGTGATTCTTGTTCTGAGGATTCTTCGGACGAATAGTTCCTCGTATGCACTTTCTATCCTTTTTGACACTTGTTGACAAAAGGGGGGAGAAGAACATCGAGTGATAGTAAAGCGGGTTTCTTGCAGGGTGTTTCCATTTTCCATTTGCTTCTCTCCAGTCGAACTTTTTGGTTTTCTTCGAACAATTTGCTTCTAAAACTTAACTCACCGCCTGTAGTGTTGAAATACTCGGTCGTCATGTACTATTAATAACCCCCCTACAATACTATTTGCTTCCAACTATCTGTTTGCACGTGCTATCGAAAGTCTACTCCTTTGCAATGATTATCCTCGATAATTATCTATCATGCAGGGAGAGTAAAAGTTTTTCAAGGAGAGGAAATCATGCTTCTCTAAACAGAGACTTTTTACTCCTTGAAACTATATGTATTATGGTTGGACATGCTATGATTATTATCTTTCGTTATCTGACCTTGCAAGAGAAGAAAGTCAGCTTCAGTTTAAATCTCTTGATATTCGAAATCTATCTATATGACTGACAAAGTGTATTTCCTCGCATATATCCTTCGTATCAACCTTGCTGCAGGAAAAACTTCGTCTAAGGCTTACCTCCTCCGAGCATTATCCAATATTTCCCTTGCTCTGACAATTCTCAAGTATCTAAATTGCAGGGAACTTATATCTCGTGTGGATTCAAATCATGTTCTGAGAAAACCTTCATGACATATCCTTCGTCACAAATCATTTCAAAGTTTTCACTACATCTATCTAATTCAATTCAAAGATTGTATGACTGGAATTACCTCAGACACTATCGAGTGCATTGAAAGAGATCGCGAATGATATCATAGTTCAATGACACTGATACTAAGATTCACCTCGCTGCCTTCCGATTTAACTACACACTCAAATGATGCATATCTTCAGGGGGAGCATGTTTTATCTTCATAATTATCTCTTGTCTTACATTATCCTTCGCATTCCATTTCATTCTTTCATCTATCCCTTGATGTGTTCTATTTTATCAACAATCGTCCAAAAAGGGGGAGATAGTTGGTGCAATATCTGCCCTCTTGTGTTTTGGAGATAGTTGACAGAAACAGGTATGGACCGATTTGTTTGCTAGTGCATACAGAGAGAAATAGTCCATACAGAACCGAAGAGAATGCGGTCTTCGGTGCCATGTTCGAGGAACTTCACCGAAGTATATCTGCGTTGTAGAGAAGAATGAGCTACATCTGATGAAGCCATGTAGACGAGAAGATTGATGTGAAGGAATTATCCCCTCGAAATTCTATTGCTGAAGCAAAGCATTTGGTTCGATGTTGTTGTCAGAAGAAATTGACTGCAACAAATGGAAGTCGGAGACAATGTGAAGACGCAATATTTATTTCATTGTTCTTCTTTCATTTATTTGAGTCATAGGACCACTGTACTATTAATAGGGGTATAGGTTCTCGAAGCTTAGATCTGCTGTGATGCTTAGCCCAAAACCTATGAAAGATGCGAGACAAATCTCTTTATGCTCTGAATGATTAGATGGCAGCAGTAGATGTTGTTCTTCGTGCTGCAGGAGATATCTTTTGGACTGAGGAGTTAGCATTACTTGCTCCGCAAGTAATGTTACCGTTGTGCTCCATTTCCGACTGTTTGACTCATGTCGTCCAGCCATTGGCTGCTCCACATGTCCATTTTGGTCATTTCCCATCATGGAATCATGCGGCTATAAATAGCCACCCTGCTCCAACGTTTTTCGTTGGCTGCTCCGCTTAAGATTTCTGAGAAGATTGATTTGAGCATCCCCTCTCCGAGTGATTTGAGTTTAAGATCCACCGAGAGAAAAATCAAGAGCCCAAACTTAGACAGTGGTTGTGCATCGCAGTAGTTCTGAGTTAGAGTTCTTGTACCTATTACTCTTGAGAGCTGCACACTCTCTAGATGGATAGGTGTCGGCTCGAGTGTTGAAGAGTTGTTGTCTTCACCGAGCTAGATCTTCAGTAACCAAGAGTAATTGTGGTTCGTGAAGGTCGATCGTAGGTTTGGAGATCACCGACAAGCATCTACCATGATGAAGTCTGATCAGCTCCGAGTTGAAGGAGAATAGGGCGAAGAGAGTTTATCTTCCGTGTTAAGTCACAACCCCTCCAACAAGACGTAGCCCTTTGGCAGAAGGGTGAACTGGTCTACCAAATCTCTTTTTCGCCATCGAGCACCACCGGTTCAATTTTACTTCACTACATTACTTTCGGCAGTTTACATTTGTGCTCCGTGACGATAGTTTATCTTATCATTCATTCTCTGTTGCATATCTTTCGTCTCTACTCTCTCTATCATTTTCTTATTTTATCTTTCGTTACTCAATTTGTAGCATTCTCATCACTCTTTTTAGTCTTCCCTGTTAAACACATTTCTCTTAGTGCTTATCTGTTTTAGACTTGCGTATTCCCTGTGCCTCTTTCTTGTTCCTCATCATATTGTCTCTCGTACTTGTCCATCGTAGTTCCTATATTATTTACTCTCATGATATTGTATCTGGTTGCATATTGCATTACTATCGTTATCATCAAGCCTATGGTTACCTATGCACGAACCATTGTTGCATCTTACATCGATAGTTTTGTTCCTCAAGCATGCTTTATTAAGTTCGTGTCTACTGAACCTTTTATCCACTTCTATGTTTGGGATCAGTTCGAAACATTCGAAAGAATTTTTTAATCTCCCATTCACCCCCTCTGGTCGATATACTCTCGGTCCTAACAAGAACCACATGTATGTAGCAACAAGTAAACTACATATGTGCTTTTCTCCACTTGTCACCTGGTATAGATCAGGTCCTCCTTTGATTGGTTGACAATACCTAGAATGAATTTTGATTCCTCTCACTTATCAGCATATGTTGGGCATATCTGCCACTTTGTAATCTCAATCTTTGTCCTATTGGCATTGAACTTAACTAGCAGCTTAGTTATGACCCCCTCTGCCATAGTTTTAATGGGTTTGCCTCTGACATCAATTATCATCTTGTTAAATACTCCACTTATATTGTTGGCAACCAAGTCATCTTTATAGTTTTCGTCCATGGCATGTCTAGCCCATGTATGCTCTGGTATCTTACTAAGCCATCTCCAAGCTGGCTCACACTCTTTTTTCATGCCTTCCATTGCCGCCTGATATTCGTGCAAAGTATATGAATAACTAGCCCGATCCATGTATTTCTGTAAATCTTCACCTCTAAAACCAACAGTTCAAAGTTCTGATAAATATGTCTAAGGCAGAATCTTTCAAGGCAATTGGGGAAGACATTGTTTATGGTTCTAAGAAGTGCTTATTTGAAATAAATAAGGTTTGAGAATGCTCTGACGAGGCCGTGTTTGAAATAAATAAGCATGTGCAAACTGAAATTGTATAACATATAAGAATGAGATGATTGAGATTGTCCCTTTTGCCTATTAGATGTAATAGTGTAGTAGCCAAACTTCCATGACTCAACACCAATGATATAATTAAGTTGAGTAAGAAACCAAGACCAGCTTGCAGTGTCTTCCTTGTCCATAATTGTAAATGCAATGGGAAATATGTTGTTATTCCCATCTCTTCTGGTGGTAGCCAGGATTTCCTGCCCTGTTGTCAACTTTATAAAGCAACCATCAACACCTACAACACCACATGGCACAAGTTAATTAGAAACAAATGAGTGGGTATGCATATACAAAACTTGAGTCACACAAATGAAATATAGAAAATACCCATGAATGGTTTCCAGCCATTTATGAAACCCTCTTTGCAAGCATTTAGGCACATGAACAAGCCATAAAATGTTGGATTCTTGCTTGGATGCGCCTTCAGATGCTTTGACACAATGCATCTACTTCCTGGATTGGTATCTAACACACCTTGCAGGTAATCCCTTATCATGTGGTATTGTGCTTTCTGATCTCCTAGGACAACACTCTTAGCTTGCTTCCTTGCCTTGTAGGACATATCAATGGAGAATTCTATTACATGCTTTTACTTCAAAAGTTTCATTATAGTGTGGATTGGTGTGTTAGGGTCTGTCCACGACTGCTGCTCACATTCATGTGCCATCCACTTAGCAGTCACTTTTGTTCTCTCTCCTGCTGCAGGATAAATGTGGTGCAGGTTCATCTTCTTTATACAGAATGCCCTCTCATGTGCAATCTTAGTGGCTGCAATGAAAAAAGGACAATCTTCACTTGTACAAAATGTTATAATCTTGTCCAGATAGTTCCTATGATAGATATAGTTCCTGTTCTGTGAGATGTGAAAGGTAAGAAGTGCCCTCCTGAAATATGTCACATCTAGGAAACAAAGTTTCTTCACAAATTGCTCATGTGGGTTCTCTCTTCTCATCATGCCAAACCCTTGGCTTCTTATTTTTATCCCTACTCTTCCTACCACCTTGAAGCCTAAAAGGTTGTTTTTCAGCCCCATCATTCTCTTCCTCACTTAGGTGACCTGGGTTTCTCCTCATTAGATGAAGGAAACCAATCTTCCTCTAGAATTTGATCCAAACTTGCATGAGTTCTTGTGGTTGGGCCCTTACTCTGATTTCCTCCTACATTGCTTCCTCCTGTGTTGTCTCCTCCTCCTCATCTGGTTCATATGGCTCTCCACATCAGTGTCCCCTTCAAAATGATGAAGTGGATCATCTCTATGATTCTTCATTGCCTCAAGCCTATCAATTATGTCCTCATATGCTAGCAAATCAGTGTCACTTTTATTGTCAGTATAATCTTCGGCCATTAGCTCTGGAAGTTTTCTTTTAACTGCCTTGTATTCCTCTCTTTGTTCCTTATAGTTCTTGAACTTCTCAATCTCTTCATTGCTCTTCTGCTCCATCATTTGCTTAATGTGCTCTTGCTCCTGGTCTGTCTCCATGAACTACTCATGCCTCTCCTCGCCAATGTCCATTGCAAATTCTGGTTATGTTGGACCCTTGAGCTTTAACATGCAAGAGTCCTATGTGTTCATGACCTACACTGACTGTGGTTGTGGCTTTGCTGGACTATGGAATAATACTCATGTTGTATATATCTCATACACAACTGGCACACCCATTTCAGTCAAGGGAACCTGCTGCTCTTCACAAATATGTCCAATGTTCAAATTAGCTGGTCTTGGAGCATCTCCTCTCATTACTGTTATGTTAACCACATTGTTTTATTTGCTAGCTATGTATTCCAACATTTCCTCCACCTTGTCATCATCAGTCAGTGCTTCCATTCCTAACACCCCAACACCTGGATCTCTGACATAATACATGAACTCTCTAACATCATAGCCTTGAAGCTCTATTAGCGCAAACTGGTCAAACAGGATCAATAACAAGTTTAGAATTCTTCTTAGGGTGGGAGCGCTTGCTGTGATCTGGTCACTCTGGCTATGTCGAAATGATAAGGTTTTTAACAATAAAAGTTCTTGTCTTATGTAGGTTATCTACACATGTAGCGGTACGCTCCGTTCATGGTCGTCTCTACAATGTGTGCAGAATCAAGACTCGTTTATGGTGGTGTGTACACGCTTGGAGGCCACAGTGAGGGATACTTTTACCCGACATGGATGGCAACATGATCTTCGGATTAGCCCTCCTACGTCTTAGGCATTATACAATCTCCACATGATTACTTGTATTCCGCCTTTTTTGGAACTTCAACTTGGTTATGGTTGTGTGCATCTCAATTATGCCAAGGCCGGGTATAATGCTTAAACCTTTTAAGTAATTAGTACAATCGGATTATAAAATGTTATGTTTGACATGTTTATGCTTCTTTGTAGATTATCACTATCATAGAAATGGAATCTGACTTCCCAGACTTCATCATCGAAACTACAAATAAAATACAAATTCAGTTCAAAGTTCAGTTAAAACTATACTTCAAAGTTCAGTTCAGTTAAAAATAGAGTTCTAAGTATAGTTCATTTAAAATTTTAGTTATAAGTAAACATAATTCAACTAATTATATGACAAACTGAGAATCAACATGGCCATGCTTCTATTTATAATTTCCATTAAGCAAGTGATTTTATAGTCCTAAGTACACAACACTTCTTAAGTTCATATCAAAGTAATAGCACTAGCTAAATTATGCCAACCCCTAGCAACAAGACTAGGTAAATACAACAAATAATTATGCACTTCACAACACAGAAACACTACACTGCTATATATATAACTCCTAACCCTGCAGCGTTATAGTGCTAGAACATGTTCTATAATCCTAGCACTAGAACCCTAACCCTAGAACCCTAAAACTAAATACAACAAACAATACAGCTCTAGAACATGTTAATTTGCCAATCCTAAACACTACACTATTGTAACTACTAACCCTACAGCGCTACAACCCTAACCCTAGAACCCTAACCATAGAATCCAAATTACTAGATGCCGCTTAAGGAGGAGGCCCAGTGATGGCTACGCATCGTATCTTCCTTCACCGCCTGGGCGAACGCACTCGCCGCCACGTATTCAATTGATTTCGTTGATGCCAGCGGCTGCAGACACGTCGTCTTGGACGGGTTTGAACTCTCACAAAACTCTACTGGATCTGCATCACCACCGCAATGAGCATCATCGATGCCATCGCCGCTGCCATGAAAGTTCATCATCGCCATTAGTGCGAGCACGCGAGAGAGAGAAGAAAGGGTGAGAGATAAAGAGTGTACGTGGTCGGTCTGTCTGACGCGAGTCGACCATGTTGTTTTGACCGGTTTTGGTCAAATGGCGCCTTTGTCCGGGCCGTTAGGCCATGTTAGCGTTTTTGTGCCCCATCTGTCGAGAACGAGATCAAACGTAGCAAATCAAGCGATCAGTGCTTTCTGCAAAAGGTTTACTAGAAACAAGGTGATTTTTGCAACGGATTACTGACTAGGTGGATTTCTGCAAACCTGGCCGCAAATTGGTAGTTCTCTACAATTAACTCATGTATTTGAGTAGTCACGAAGAGGAAAAACAGATAGTAATTTGATGGGACCATTCGTGCAATCTCACAGCGGGATCCATACTAAACTTTCAAAAGCATTTGATTTCTTTTAGAAAAGGAGGATCTACTCGGACCTCTGCATCAGAATGATGCATGCATCCCCTTTATTTAACAAAGTACCCAAAACGTCTGCGGTCCAGTACAAGATCCCTTAGAGTTGAAAAGGTAAAAAAACACAACCGACGGAAATAGGACAAGATGACAAAACACCTAGCCTGTTACTGGACCGCTGTCCAAACTGGTTGTAGATATCCCGAGCTACCATCTCCCCTCGGGTAGGACCAGTATCCAAAGGCTCCCTGGATTCTACGGCAGTGAGTAACGACCCCGTACGGATCCACGACGTGGCCCTGTAGATAACTTGCAAAAGAAGTATACTAATTTGTCTGTTAAAAACTATATCATTTCTGCAGTTCAATATAGCCCAAAGTAATGCGCATACTCCTATCCGAATATGGCTCACGGTATTTGGCTCAACCCCATTTAGCCACATCCCAAATAACGTGTGAATACTATTTGGAGGGGTGATATTAAAGGCTATATAAATCGAATGCCATAATAGTTTGGCCAGCGGGCAAATGAGAAAAAGGTGTTTGATAGTTTTATCTTGATCACAAATGCAACATCTTTGACTACCCTCCCAATTATGCTTTGCCAAGTTATCCTTAGCCAGAATCACCTCCTTGTGAACAAACCACGTGAAGACGTTGATTCTTAACGACACCTTAATCTTCCAAATATGTATGTATTTCGGGATTGGACGAGAGTCAATTAGATCAACATACATAGATTTCACCGAGAATACATTGTTCATAGTTAATCTTCAGTGAATCCTATCAGGCTCATTAGAAAGTTGAACATCCATCAACCTTCTCACCAGATGTAGCCAAGCTTCCCATCGGTCTCCTACTAAAGATCTTGGAATTGGATATTTAGAGCATTAGACTGTAATACCGTAGTAATGTATGCTTCCTTACGCTGTACAATATTATAGAGAGACGGATATTCCGTAGCTAAAGGTGTCTCCCCTAACCATGTATCCTCCTAGAATCTGGTCGAATTACCATTTCCAATGATAAATTTTGTCCTATGGAAGAAATCTGCTCTCGTCCTCATTAACCCCTTCCGGAAAGGTGAATCATTGGGTCAAACGGTAACCTGGCCCAAGTTCTTAGATCGTAGGTACTTATTACGTAAAATTTGTACCCGTACGTGTGCCTTCGGTTTCAACACATAGCATGTATAACCATTTGCTGAGCACAGATATATTCTTTACCTCTAAATTCTCAATCCTAGGACCACCCTGATCCTTCGGCCTACAAATGATATCCCACTTAGTAAGCATGTATTAGTAAGCCTGTATTTCCTCTTTATTTCATCACACTACCAAAACAATCTTGATCGATAAAAATCTAACCTTTTTCGTACCCCTACAAGTACTTCAAAGAAAGAAGGAAGGAACATCAGCATAATCGTGAGCACTAAGTTTATCATCACTAGGCGACCTCCGTAACATTAGCTTGCCTTCCAGCAGCTTAGTTTTTTCTCAAATCGATCTTCAATACACTTCCACTCCTTGTTAGATAGCTTGCGATGGCGAATTGGTATGCCCAGATAACTAAACAGTAGGGTCCCCAGTTCACATCCGAACAGTTGTTTATAAGCATCTTGTTCGTCTTTGGCTCTCCCAAAACAGAACAATTTGCTTTTGCTAAAATTAATCTTCAGTCCCGACAATTGTTCGAATAGGCTGAACACAAGCTTCATATTTTTGTCCTTTGCCGAACCATGTTCCACGAGAATTATTGTATCATCAGTGTATTGTAGTATGGACACCCCACCATCTACAGGATGTGGTACTAGTCCTCCTACTTGGTCGTCCAGTTTTTCTCTTCTATGAGAATTGCCAACATATCTGCCACTATATCGAACAATATAGGAGACATTGGGTCCCCCTGTCTTGGACCCTTTTGCGTCTCGAAGTAGTGACCTATGTCATTATTTACTTTAATCCCGATGCTGTCTTTTTGTATGAAAGAATCGACCTGCTTCCTCCAGGCATCATCGAATCCCTTCATACTTAAGGCTTGTTGGAGGAACGGCCATTTAACCATATCATATGCTTTTTCAAAATCCACTTTGAAGACCAGTCCATCCAGTTTCTTCGAGTGGATCTCATGAAGTGTTTCATGTAGGACAACCACACCGTCTAGTATGTTTCTGCCTGGCATGAAAGTCGTTTAAGTTGATTGCACTACACTATGTGCAATCCGCGTCAGTCGGTTTGTACCAACCTTAGTAAAAAATTAAAGCTCACATTGAGCAGACATATCGGTCTAAACTGCTCAATACTCACTGCCTCCTCCTTCTTTGGCAACAATGTTATTGTTCCAATATTTAGGTGGAATAGCTACAGTTGGCCATTAAACAAATCATGAAACATTGGCACTAGGTCACCCTTAATGATATGCCAGCATTTCTTATAAAACTCTGCTGGGAAGTCCTCCAGCCCTGGTGCCTTGTTATTCTTCATTTATGATATGACCTCAAACACCTCTTTCTCTGTAGATGGTGCGGATAAAATGTCATTCTCATCTATCTCGAGCTGAGGAATGTCCCCAACCATGTGCTCGTGCATAGACACATAATTGTCCCCATGAGCACCAAAATAGTTGTTTATACTAATTAGAGATATACAATTTTAGGTTCTCATGACCTACAACTGTATCCTCATCCTACTCAAGATGGAAATTTTTCTTCTTCATGTGTTTTCCATTTGCAATCATATGAAAAAAAGCATTCGATATATTTTCCATGTAATGTTTTGCAGGTTGTCAACTTTTGGCTCCTGCTTTTCACATTTATTTATGATACGATCATTCTTGGGCAGCCAAAACTGAGGTAACAACGATAATGTTTCTCGAAGAGGAAGCATAATTTGCTTTATCTATTAACTAAGAGCATCTATAGCCGGGCACCTCAAATCCGCCTTAAACGCCCGGGTGGACAGCCCGGTCACTGACTGGTCACGAAATTTTGACCTAGACGGGCACCTCAAACAGGCCTCAGACGCCCAGGCTAACAGGCACCCCTTGTATCAAGCCCAAATATGGGGCAGATATGGGGGCACCCGCGTTCGCCATGTCGGACCCAGCCCACGCTGGCCCACCTGACCCCACATATATTCCTCCCCATCCGCTCGCTGGATCAAACCCTAGCCACTTCAGTCCACTCCCCTCCGCCACCCAAGCTCCCGTCCGGTGATCTCCGGCTGTCTTTGGCATGGCGGGCAGTGGATCCGAGTCGTTCACCTCCAGATCCATTAACCCCGAGCTCATCCCACGCGGCCCCGAGGAGGGGATGGCCGTCCGGCTTGCGCTCTGCCGCTAATGGGAGGAGACCCTGTTGGGGAACGTAGTATTTTAAAAAAAATCCTACAATCACACAAGATCTATCTATGAGAAGCATAGCAACGAGCGGGGAGAGTGTGTCCACGTACCCTCGTAGACCGAAAGCGGAAGCGTTTAGTAACACGGTTGATGTAGTCGAACGTCTTCGCGATCCAACCAATCAAGTACCAAACGCACGGCACCTCCGCGATCTGCACACGTTCAGCTCGGTGACGTCCCTCGAACTCTAGATCCAGCTGAGGTCGAGGGAGAGTTTCGTCAGCACGACGGCGTGGTGACGGTGATGATGAAGTTACCGACGCAGGGCTTCGCCTAAGCACTACGACAATATAACTGAGGTGGAAAACTGTGGAGGGGGGCACTGCACACGGCTAAGAGATCAACTTGAGTGTCTATGGGGTGCCCCCCTCCCCCGTATATAAAGGAGGGGAGGAGGGGGCCGACCGGCCACAAGGGGTACGCCCAAGTGGGGGGAATCCTACTCCTACTAGGAGTAGGTTCCCCCCTTTCCTAGTCCAACAAGGAGGGGAAGGAAGGAGGAAGGGGGAGAAGGAAGGAGGAGGGCGCCGCCCCCACCCCTTGTCCAATTCAGACTGGGGGCGCGCGCCACCTCCTGGCCGGCCCTCTCTCCTCTAAGGCCCATGGTGGCCCACTAACTTCCCGGGGGGGTGTTCCGGTAACCTTCCGGCACTCCGGTTTTATCCGGAACACTTCCGGTGTCCGAACAACATGGTCCAATATATCAATCTTTATGTCTCGACCATTTCGAGACTCCTCGTCATGTCCGTGATCTCATCCGGGACTCCGAACAACCTTTGGTACATCAAATCACATAAACTCATAATACCAATCGTCATCGAACGTTAAGCGTGCGGACCCTACGGGTTCGAGAACTATGTAGACATGACCGAGACACTTCTCCGGTCAATAACCAATACCGGAACCTGCATGCTCATATTGGTTCCTACATATTCTACGAAGATCTTTATCGGTCAAACCGCACAACAACATATGTTGTTCCCTTTGTCATCGGTATGTTACTTGCCCGAGATTCGATCGTCGGTATCATCATACCTAGTTCAATCTCGTTACCGGCAAGTCTCTTTAATCGTTCCTTAGTGCATCATCCTGCAACTAACTCATTAGTCACATTGCTTGCAAGGCTTATAGTGATGTGCATTACCGAGAGGGCCCAGAGATACCTCTCCGACAATCGGGGTGACAAATCCTAATCTTGATCTATGCCAACTCAACAAACACCATCGGAGACACCTGTAGAGCATCTTTATAATCACCCAGTTACGTTGTGACGTTTGATAGCACACTAAGTGTTCCTCTGGTATTCGGGAGTTGCATAATCTCATAGTCATAGGAACATGTATAAGTCATGAAGAAAGCAATAGCAATAAACTAAACGATCATAGTGCTAAGCTAACGGATGGGTCTTGTCCATCACATCATTCTCTAATGATGTGATCTCGTTCACCAAATGACAACACATGTCTATGGCTAGGAAACTTAACCATCTTTGATTAACGAGCTAGTCAAGTAGAGGCATACTGGGGACACTCTGTTTGTCTATGTATTCACACATGTACTAAGTTTTTGTTTAATACAATTCTAGCATCAATAATAAACATTTATCATGATATAAGGAAATATAAATAACAACTTTATTATTGCCTCTAGGGCATATTTTCTTCTGGCACGTGCGAGGCAACGCTCGGACTCCTTCCGTCGAGAATCCATTGCGTCCACCCAAATGGCGCATGGATCCGTTGCTAGGTGTGTCATCACTGCCTCATCAGAGGCGGTGTGGTCCGTCTGGCGTCTGAACGCGGTGGCGAACGTGCAACCCCTCTGTTGGCACGCCGAGGCCATGGACCCACCATGGGTGTCGTCCGACGCAAACATGGCGTGGCGTGCCAGCCGTGAGAGTAAGCGGGCGTGAGAGGCGGCGGCAGCCCTCGCGACAGTGGATGTCGGCGAGGCAGAGTCGCATTCTCCAGCGCCCCGTATGGTACCACTCCGGGCGTCGCAATCGTGTCGTGGTGGATGTCCCCGGCTCGTCCGAGGACAGATCCATCATCAATATGACGTCCACCGGTACCGTTCGGGTTCCAGGTTCCGACGACAAAAAGTAGGGCATGGGAGATGGCGGCGCCTTGATTCCCATGAGCCGAGTCATGTCCCTTGCCTTACTCTGCCTTGCCGGCGAGCGGGCCAACACTCTGGGGAGCGCAGCCGGCCGCCGGACATGGCCACGGCGGAGCCGGGCGAGCTCCGTTTAAAGACTGGTTTACGTTGTATGTAATAATATGGACTTGAGGTTTCTAATTTGAGCCCCGCCGCGCACCGCCCCGCCGCCTCCCCGCCCCGCCGTGCGCCCTCCGCCCCGTCGCCTCCCCGCCCCGTCGTGCGCCCTCCTCCCCGCCCCGGCCGCCCTCCCGCCGGCCGCCCCTCCCGCCTCCCCTGCGCCGCCGCGGCCCGGCCGCCCTCCCGCCTCCCCTCCCGCCCTGACCGGCCGCCCAGGAGCCGGCATCGAGGAGCCGCGCCGCCGCCCTGCCCTCCCGCCGGTCGCCCAGGCCGTCCAAGCCGCGCCGCCGCCCTGCCCTCCCGCCGGTCGCCCAGGCCGTCCAAGCCGCGCCGCCGCCCTGCCCTCCCGCCGGTCGCCCAGGCCGTCCAAGCCGCGCCGCCGCCCTGCCCTCCCGCCGGCCGCCCCGGCCGCCCTCCCGCCGTCCAAGCCGCGCCCCGGCCGCCCTCCCGCCGGCCGCCTCCGCCGCCTCCTCCGAGGTGAGGTATGTGCTTTCTTTTTCATTTTGTTTCATTTTCTTTATTGTTTCATTTTTTAGCACTAATTAGTGACTGTCCTTTGCAGATGGAGATGAACAATGAGGAGATTGTCATGGACTCGATGTCCGATTCGTCGGATTGGTCGACATCCGACGATTCCGACATTGATGAGTTGTTGCAAGACGACGACGTCGAGATGATGAGCCTCCTCATCGACGTGCAATCGTTTGAAAACCGCGTGAAGCTGATGGATCAGAGGAGAGGGTCGAAGATGGGGCGAGTCACCATCTACCGGAACCGCGCTCTCGGACACGAGCATTTGATGGAAGACTACTTCACGGAGGTACCTACATACCCTCCTCGTCTCTTCCGCAGAAGGTATCGAATGCGGCGTAGTTTGTTTGTGAAGATTGTCACCGATTGTGAGGCCGCCTCCTATTACTTTAAACGTCGTAGATCCGCCGCCGGTATCATGGGGTTTAGTGCATATCAAAAGATATCGGCGGCAATGTGGGTACTCGCTTATGGCATACCCGCGGATTATACCGATGAGTATCTTCGCATTGGGCAAGATACAACTACGGAGTCAGTCCGTAGGTTTGCCAAGTTGGTCATCCGGTTGTACGGTGAGCAGTATCTTCGGGCACCAAACGAGGAAGATACAAAGAGATTAATGGAAATGAATGAAAAAAGGGGATGGCCGGGGATGCTTGGTAGTCTTGATTGCATGCATTGGAGGTGGAAAAATTGCCCAAAGGCATGGCACGGAATGTATTGCGGTAAAAGCCGTGATGCTACCATTGTGCTTGAGGCCGTAGCATCTCAGGACACATGGATTTGGCATGCATTCTTTGGGTTGTCGGGAACACTCAATGATATCAATATCCTCAATAGATCTCCTTTGTTCAGAAGATTAATTTCTGGGGATGCTCCAGCTTGCAACTACAAAATCATGGACAATGAGTACTCAATGGGATACTATCTCACCGATGGCATCTATCCCGAATGGGCAACTCTTGTGAAGTCCATCAAGGAGAAAAATGGGGTGCCCTTAACAAGAAAAGAGGCTCATTTCACCAAGGCACAAGAGGCAGCCCGCAAGGATATTGAGAGAGCTTTCGGTGTTTTGCAAGCAAGGTTTGCCATAGTTCGTGGTCCAGCTCGGTTTTGGGACAAAAAAAGCTTGGTGAACATCATGAAATGTTGTGTGATTCTACACAACATGATCCTAGAGGATGAGAGAGGGTTAAACCTCCCTTGTTTCTATGACAATGTTGGTACCCGTGTGCAACCGGAAAGAAACCCTTCTCGCATACACGCTTTTCTTCAAGCACATTGTGAGATTGAGGATGCAACCACTCATGGTCGGCTCCGGGATGATCTAGTAGAGCACCACTGGCAGTTGGATGGGCGGCGCATTGGCCCATGATGTATCTTTGTTTTACTTTTCTATGTCCTATTTGATTCGAACAATTAGTGTAATTTGCTCAAACATTGTTGTAATAATTTGAATGATTATTGTTTTATTCGGTGTTGTAATAATAACTAGAATGATTATTGTTTTATGTCAAATGTGATGGAATTTGTGATATGTCATATGATGAAATGTGATGAAATGTGTGATATATGAAATGACAGTTTTAAAGGTTGGGGTTGAGGCAAAGACTAGAACCCTCAAATCCAACCCTTAAAGCAGTTTAAGGGTTGGGTTTGAGGGTTCTAGTCTTTGCCCCTGTTTTTCAACCCTTAAAAGTGTCAAAAACTAGCACTTCTCAACCCTTAAAACTGCTATAAGGGTTTGAGGGTTTGAGGGTTCTACTAGTAATGCTCTTACCGTGGCTGCTTGGGCCATTTGAAAGCAAAGGAACGCTAGAGTGTTCAACCGAGTAGATCAACAAAGGTCACCACAGATCCTCTCAGACATGATACTTAGTGAGATTGCTGAATGGCGGCAAGCGGGTGTGGGTGTAGGAGGCCTATACCGTTTCGTGAGTAGTTAGCTTAGGGCTAGTTCGAGTGAAGTGGAGTTGTAAAACAGCCGCCAAATGTTCACATCCGGGTCAGACTTCTGGTATATTATTTGTTGTCTTCTATAAAAATATGATACGTTTTTTACGTACTCTTAAAAAAACTATTGGGAGGGGAGGCACTTGCACGACCCAAAACGGCTAGTACTGGCCTGCGTAAGGAGCGCAGGAATTCCCTTGGAGAAATGCACCAACTTTGCAGTACGTACGTACGATGCATGCACGGATTTTTAAAGTTGTGATTTGGAAGATCTGGTCGTACCGCTAGAGAGATGCGAGACTACTGTGGCAACGAAGAGAGAGAGAGAGAGAGAGAGAGAGAGGGGGGGGGGGGGGGGGGGGGAGGGAGGGAGAGGGAGAGTTCCATGGTGGCGGTTCCGTGGAGCGCGCGTGAGGGTTGGAGAGCATGAGCATGACACAGGCGGGCGGGCGGGTGGTACGAGTCCTCTCCTGTCTCTTGTCTGGCTGTAGCAGAACCGGCATGCACTGCTCCTGCTTCTGACGTGAAGAAGGATTCCCTGTCGGCACATGACATGCATCCTGCTGCTTGCTGCATGCCACCACCCGATTACGCCGGCCGGTCGGTCGGACACAGCAGCATAGCGCACGGGGATGGCAGGGCAAAACCGATCCATCCATCGCGCGGTGGCCGAACGGCATGCACTTTGTTGACATGAGCTATCTACACGTTTACCCACCGGCTGCCTGCATCTGCATTAGCCGTCGGATCATCGACGGGAAGTTCAACAACGCTAGCTATTCATCCCTATTATATCTCGATGGAACTCGCTGTCGCCGTTCCCTGCGCAAGGAGGTGCCTACGATCAAAATTAAGCTTTGGTAGAGTACGTGGTGCGTGGACGCACACGGGTTGCTCTAGCAGTTCACCCGTCTACAGAGAAGAGCCAGAAACAGCAGGCAGGCAGGCAGGCAGAGAACAGCGTAAGACAAATATACTAACAGGGCGGGTGGGCGGGCCCAAGGAATAGAAGCTGGTCTAGCCCTGTGTGGCAGAAACATGATTTACAGCACTTGCTTTCGCAACCAGTAGATGTCCCCTCTGCTCTCCCCCTTCAATGTCCATGCAATTCCTTCTCTTCTTTTTTTATCAACATGCGATTGATTTCCTTGTCTTGCACACAAGGAGGGAAGGAATGGGCGCGACTGTGGTGAGTTTATGAGCAAACACAAATGCAAAGGCATTGAATTCCCTGCTGTGCAGCGCAGGCCAGGGGTTTAGGGTTTGGAAACCAAGGGCTTTTGTCACATGGACTTGTCCCTCCCATCCCTCCCTCTCAACTGCTGGCAGGATGGGCATGCGCTGTACCAGTCACCCTATGGAGTTGCATATGTGTGTGCGAGATAGGGAGAGGTGGAGGACACCATTTATGCATCTGGGGTGCGGTGCGGTGCGCATTGGTGAATCTCCCCGGTACGTTTGTCCTATTACAGTTGACATGTTGCTCAAACACGGAGACTTTGTGGACAGGCATGGCGTGATGCAGCTGGTCTTTTTTTTGGGAAAAGAGCAGCGGGGCGATGTGCTACAAGGATGATGGCCTCATGGGACAAATATCAGTGTTCCATGAACCATGTCAAAGCTTTTTTTTTTTGTTATTCCATGATGGTGTACTTGCCGGGCATAAGGGCATCTCCAACTGTGTTCCTTGACACGCCCGTAAATGTTCGGACCGACGTGTCCGGACCATTTTTGCTATCCAACGTGGTGCCGCATACGTTGCGGGCACGTTTTTAAATCTCCGCACCGGCACCAAATAGGGGGAGATTTGCGAGCGTACGGACCCCCGCCACATACGAGTTTGAGAACACAGTCTCATCCAAAAACCTCTCCCGCACGACCGCTCTATGTCCCGCGCGAGCGCTTCCTCAGCTCTGGTCGCTGCATTCATGCCGGCCCACGACGGGTGCGATGGGTCACTGCCGCCACTAGACGTCTTCCTTTAGCTTCCTTGGTCGATACAAAGTAGGTTACAATACTTTCCCTGAATTGTTCTTGTCACCTAGCCTGGTGTATTTGCAGGACATCACACATAAACTTTTTGGAGCTCGTGATTTTTTTCTTTCAATACAAACAAAATTTACACAACTGCTTACAATATTTTTCAAACTGCTCCTAGAAAATGATCTCACATGCCAAAACCAAACAAAGTCATGTACTGTAAAAACAATTGTCCACGTCGTAAAAAATGCATATGTATTATATTAAAAATAAAAGCTATGCATGCAACAGGTGTACATATGTAGCAAGAAAAATATTCACGCATATTAAAATATTTTTGAATGTGCTCTTAATTAAACAAGTGCTCTTGTATATACACATGTTCATGCACGTCTAAAAATAGTTTCATATTTTGAAAAATAATGTACACATATGTAAGGAAACGTATTCAAGCATATTAAATAATATGTGTATATTTTACCAAAAAACATAGAGAAAAATAAACAATAACAAAAATGCAAAATAGGAAAGCAAACAAATCTTCCACTCCTAAATAGTTATGACTTAGTATATCTATTTTTTCTGGACATATGTCACTCATCCATGCAAGTCATAAATTATGTTGTTTTTACATAACTCTATGCATGCAATGCTGCCACATAAGTAATTCATGCATGTTAGTCATCTGTTATCTTTTGCATTGGATTTTGTATTCAGACTATTACAACATACATATGTAGTTCACCCTTCACATTTTTATTAGAAATAAAATTTTCTTAATTTTAATTCAATTATTTTTCTGTTTTATACCTTTTTTTTAAACATACATTTTCTTCCCATTAGTTTTGGATGTTTTTAGTACCTTTTATGCATTTCTTTTAGTAAATTTCATGTGGCAACACACAAGGCATCATCTAGTCGTAAAAAAGGAAAACCGGACCTCGGTATACCGTGTACCCCATGTGCAACTAGACACGCGCTACTTAGGTCGTGTTTGGTTGGTCGCATCTATTTTGTCTGCATTGCATGTCTTGCTGAGTTGGGCCTAGTTGAGGGAATTAACATCTGCACCTTGTTTGGTTGTCCGCATCGAGGCTGCCTGCACTAGGGGGTTGGTTTTGGCATGGTGTTTGGTGTCCTGCATTATCTCCGCTCATGTAACTACTTGGTGTTTGGTTGCACGAAGGATGTGAGGTGGGCTAACCTTGTACCCTAGGTGTTGAGCTTACCCGCTACACCTCAGACGCGAGCACACCAACGCCACAACATTGCATCCGCCTTGCCAACTTCAAAATTGCATGCCTGCTATCGCACAAATTTGGAGTAAGCATCCTCTGCCACCTGCCTACTCTTAAACCCTCTATGGTTGTTGTTCTTGTAACCTGACACTTGTTCATTGCATCCTTCCCATGAACTGTAAACCCCCGGAGCCCTCCCGTGGAACACCACATAACACTTATCCTAGCATTGCAGAAGAGCAATAGTTCAAGCAGTAAGCAATGGAGCACACAAGCAGCAAGCAATGGAGCAGAAGAACAATAGTAAGCATGCATGATCATATGGCATAGCAAGTTCAACCTAGCACCACTATGGTGTCATCCTACCACCACATCCAAAAGAGGGTGTAATCCTACCACCGCAAGTCCATCACCGTGAGGTATTAGTATATACCACCTCACGAAAATATACAGACCATCAAAGAGTTTTCAAGCCCTAGCTACACAAATTATACGTCATCATCATCATCGTCGTTGTCATCGAGGATCATGCCCGCGGTAAGAAGCACCAGATACAACTCTAGTAGTAGTGTTTGCCCAGCCAGCTCCTGAGCCAGAGCACCCTATGAGCATTTTCCATGGCAACAAACCCAACACCCTGGGCCTTGTTATATAGCAGGTGGCTTAGAGCAGCCATCAAAGCCTCTTGGTCAAAGCCACCTTGGTCCATGACGGGGATGTACAGGTTAGGGTGGACGTCGATGGACTTGCTCTTTCCTATGACGGTTGTCAGCTCCTTGACAGCCTCAATCATGCTGGTGAAGACACTGATCTCCTCCTCCATCAAGCCACCCATTCTCTTCGTCCTATCAAGAACAGGGACGTGCTGAAAGGCCTTGTCATGACCATCAAGGACGGTTCTGACTCCTGGGTGTCTCGGAACTTAGGCATGGGTGAACCGAGAGGCTCACTGGAGCCCATGGCATGCTTGTCGATTGCCAGCCCAAAGGAAAAGATGTATTGCATCTGGTTGTAGATCTGGATGGGTGTGTCAAGGAACTCCTCGTCTTTGTGGGGGTCCTAAGAAACAAACGTTGTATTGTTAGTTGCGAGAAGACAATGGTTGACAGGCTAAAACAAGGGGGGCGTGAGCTAACCACGATGTGGCCGGTGTAGTGCTCTGCCTCCAGAATGATCGAGCAAGTGGTCTGATCCCATGAGGAGCCGCTAAAGTTTCTGAGCTTGGACACTTGGATCCATCTAGCTCTCTACTTCCTGATGTAGTTGTTAGACCTGGGTGGAGGTCACCTTCTGGCCACAGAACTTGATAAGAACATGGCTACCTTGGATATGATAAAAAATATTGCATACATGCATATTTGTGAGGTGATTTTTATAAGAGTTATGCAATAATTTATTTATGTTATTCGGGACAAAAACACTTCACCTATTTTTATTTGATGCCTAAATACAGAATTGTTGAACACTTGTACGAACTACATGTGAAGACAAAAGAAAAGGAAATGATTATGTGTTGTTCAAGAAGTCGCCCCGCGTCAAAAGAAATGATTTTGTGTTGTTCAAAAAGTCCTCTCACATCAATTTTGTCCCAAGAGAAGATATAGTCCAAGTCCCCCATGTTCTGGACTAGGATTCGAACTACACAGACATACCTGACTCAAAACGCCCAGAACTCTTTCATCTGGACTCCGAATTGGGTGATTATTTTTTGTTGAAAAGGTTATTTTGTGCACTTTCCAATCCAATTGGATTCACCTTCAAATTCGTCCGGAGCGTCGAGATATTGACGGAACAATTTGACGCTGTAGCAGAATCCGAGTCAAACTACAAGTCCAAAGGTGTTGCATCACCTCCACTCGGGCCCATGGGCCTTGTACGACCTAGGATTAGTTTTAGCCTGCCTTGGGACATCCTCCCACCTCCTTGGCCGCCACCCGTGAAGGAAATATGCCCTAGAGGCAATACTAAAGTTATTATTTATTTCCTTATTTCATGATAAATGTTTATTATTCATGCTAGAATTGTATTAACTGGAAACATAATACTTGTGTGAATACATAGACAAACAGAGTGTCACTAATATGCCTCTACTTGACTAGCTCATTGATCAAAGATGGTTATGTTTCCTAGCCATAGACATGAGTTGTCATTTAATTAACGGGATCACATCATTAGGAGAATGATGTGATTGACTTGACCCATTTTGTTAGCTTAGCACTTGATCGTTTAGTATTCTGCTATTGCTTTCTTCATGACTTATATATGTTCCTATGACTATGAGATTATGCAACTCCCGTTTACCGGAGGAACACTTTGTGTGCTACCAAACGTCACAACGTAACTGGGTGATTATAAAGGTGCTCTACATGTGTCTCCGAAGGTACTTGTTGGGTTGGCGTATTTCGAGATTCTGATTTGTCACTCCGATTGTCGGAGAGGTATCTCTGGGCCCACTCAGTAAAGCACATCACTATAAGCCTTGCAAGCATTGTAACTAATGAGTTAGTTGCGGGATGATGTATTACGGAACGAGTAAAGAGACTTGCCGGTAACGAGATTGAACTAGGTATTGAGATACCGACGATCGAATCTCGGGCAAGTAACATACCGATGACAAAGGGAACAACGTATGTTGTTATGCGGTTTGACCGATAAAGATCTTCGTAGAATATGTGGGAGCCAATATGAGCATCCAGGTTCCGCTATTGGTTATTGACCGGAGACGTGTCTCGGTCATGTCTACATTGTTCTCGAACCCGTAGGGTCCGCACGCTTAAAGTTCGATGACGGTTATATTACGAGTTTATGTGTTTTGATGTACCGAAGATAGTTCGGAGTTCCGGATGAGATCGGGGACATGACGAGGAGTCTCAAAATGGTCGAGACGTAAAGATCGATATATTGGACGACTATATTCGGACATCGGAAAGGTTCCGAGTGATTCGGGTATTTTTCGGAGTACCGGAGAGTTACGGGAATTCGCCGGGGAGTATATGGGCCTTATTGGGCTTTAGGGGAAAGAGAGAGGAGAGTCTGGGCGCCCCCCAAGGCCGAGTCCGAATTGGACTAGGGGGAGGGGCTGCGCCCCCTCCTTCCTTCTCTTCTCTCTCCCCTTTCCTTGACTCCTACTCCTACTACTTGGAACGGGGGCAATCCTACTCCCGGTGGGAGTAGGACTCCTCCTAGGGCGCGCCATAGAGAGGGCCGGCCCTCCCTCTCCTCCACTCCTTTATATACGGGGAGGGGAGCACTCCTTGGAGACACAACAATTGATCTCTTGATCTCTTAGCCGTGTGCGGTGCCCCCCTCCACCATAATCCACCTCGATAATATTGTAGCAGTGCTTAGGCGAAGCCCTGCGTTGGTAGAACATCATCATCGTCACCACGCCGTCGTGCTGACGGAACTCTCCCTCAAAGCTCAGCTGAATCAGTGTTCGACGGACATCGAGCTGAACGTGTGCTGAACTCGGAGGTGCCGTGCGTTCGGTACTTGATCGGTCGGATCGTGAAGACGTACGACTACATCAACCGTGTTGTGCTAACGCTTCCGCTTTTGGTCTACGAGGGTACGTGGACAACACTCTCCCCTCTCATTGCTATGCATCACCATGATCCTGTGTGTGCGTAGGAATTTTTTTGAAATTACTACGTTCCCCAACAGTGCTATCAGAGCCAGGTTTTATGCGTAGATGTTATATGCACGAGTAGAACACAAGTGAGTTGTGGGCGATATAATTCATACTGCTTACCAGCATGTCATACTTTGGTTCAGCGGTATTGTTGGATGAAGCGGCCCGGACCGACATTACGCGTACGCTTACGCGAGACTGGTTTTACCGCCGTGCTATGCACACAGGTGACTAGCGGGTGTCAGTTTCTCCAACTTTAGTTGAACCGAGTGTGGCTACGCCCGGTCCTTGCGAAGGTTAAAACAGCACCAACTTGACAAACTATCGTTGTGGTTTTGATGCGTAGGTAAGAACGGTTCTTGCTCATCCCGTAGCAGCCACGTAAAACTTGCAACAACAAAGTAGAGGACGTCTAACTTGTTTTTGCAGGGCATGTTGTGATGTGATATGGTCAAGGCATGATGCTATATTTTATTGTATGAGATGATCATGTTTTGTAACCGAGTTATCGGCAACTGGCAGGAGCCATATGGTTGTCGCTTTATTGTATGCAATGCAAACGCCATGTAATGCTTTACTTTGTCACTAAAAGGTAGCGATAGTCGTAGAAGCATAAGTTGGCGAGACGACAACGATGCTACGATGGAGATCAAGGTGTCACGCCGGTGCCGATGGTGATCAAGACGGTGCTTCGGAGATGGAGATCACAAGCACAAGATGATGATGGCCATATCATATCACTTATATTGATTGCATGTGATGTTTATCTTTTATGCATCTTATCTTGCTTTGATTGATGGTAGCATTATAAAATGATCTCTCACTAAATTATCAAGGTATAAGTGTTCTCCCTGAGTATGCACCGTTGCGAAAGTTCTTCGTGCTGAGACACCACGTGATGATCGGGTGTGATAGGATCTACGTTCAAATACAACGGGTGCAAAACAGTTGCACACATGGAATACTCAGGTTAAACTTGACGAGCCTAGCATATAACAGATATGGCCTCGGAACACTGAGACCGAAAGGTCGAGCGTGAATCATATAGTAGATATGATCAACATAGTGATGTTCACCATAAACTACTCCATCTCACGTGATGATCAGACATGGTTTAGTTGATATGGATCGTCAAAGTCGACTCCACCAAATCGATAGTTATCATATCATCTAAAGATCGGGACACCATCATCTCTATCAGAACTCGCACACCTGCTTCGCAACGGTGTTCAAGTGCACCTCCTCAAAGCTATTGCCAGTCCTAACCCCACTAGATATGAGCTCACACATCTTGTTAAGCACCAACGTGGACATGAACGGCCGCCACTTCATGTTGTTCCCCTACCATCCTTCTTGCCTTTACGGCTGCCATTTGTGCAGCGGCAGCAACAACATTTGGCACAATGAGCACAAATGTTGTAGGCACAAAAGGAGGACCCATGCATGAACCCTCGAACACATCTGAATCAGGAGGCACATGGTCCCTGATGAGGGGCCGAGAGTCCACGACATAGGACGGAGGGAACTGGCTCTCGGACAGGACAATGGCCTGACTAAGATCTTGCATTTGCGTGGTCATGTCCTACAAGCATAGCACACATTGACAATAAGCATAGCACACACTACTGGACCATCTAGCTCAACACAGCACGATATGAGTAGCATATATCAACAAGCATTCCACCATTCCATCATAACTAGCTACCAATCCATTGTGTTGAACACTACAATACTATCCTAGCATGCTACAAATCCACCACCAATAGCTACCACAACATCATAATCTCACAGATCGGCAGTGTACAATGCTACAAGATGCTCATAGATCAAACCCTGCCATATGCTCGAACATCAAACCCTACCACACAGATCTAGCTACAATGAGTACAGAGAAGGGGGTGATTGAACTCACAGAGGTCATCGTTGTAGCTCAAGGGAGACACGAAACAGGCCGGAGAAGATGAGGACACGAGTTGTCGTTGTCGTGGACCGCATTCTGGAGACGGAGCACACTTACCTGCTCGTCGGTCCTGATGCGTGTCGGGGGAAAGCTTGAAAGGGAGAGAAGGGTGGCGGGAGTTTTGCAGTGAGGCGAAGGGGGATATATAGGGCGACCGAATCAGCGAGAGGTAATCGAAAATCCTCCCAACGATTTTTCGGAGACACGCGCAAGCTCGCGCCATCTCCGTGGTTGCACGAGCTCAATGTCACGTTCCGCTACCCTACTTCAGCCGAGCCTGGCTCGCTAGAAATTGTCGATTCGGGGTTCCTAGCGGGCCTGGCTATGAGGTGCTTTAAAGTTTGTGTTGTGCGGGCCAAACAGTGTATGCTGGCAACCAAACAGGTCGAATACTTCCCACGCGGGTCTGGTTGGTCTCTATGCGACCAACCAAACACGCCCTTATTGTTGTCAATAGGGGTAGATAAAATCCTATTTGGTGTTCAATGCGAGGGGGGTTTGCCAATTTGGGGCATGGGACTCACACACTTCCGTATTCTTCTTGTTTTTTTTGTTTCGACATTTATTTCATGTTTGTTTTGTTTTCTTCTAGTTTCCATGGCTTCTTTGGTTCGACCTGATTTACCGTTGGTTTTCTTTCTTCTTGTATTACTTCCATTTTTGTTCCTTTAAATACTTTGGTTGATGTTTTCTTTTAGCTTTTCCTTCTTTCATTGTTCTTAATTTTGTTTTTGTAGTATATAAAACATATATATGTACATGTGTGAACTATTTGTTTTAATGCTTAAACCTTTTTTAGCATATATGAATATCAATTTTGTATTTATATATATGAACATTCTTTAAATACACACTGATATTTATTCCATATATATGAAAAAATTAAGAAAGTTAACGTGATCTTAATACATGAATACCATTTTTTGCATAGATAACATTCTAAAATAGGTGATGAATCATTATTTCATATATAAAACATTTGTATGTATTTTAGTGTATACATTTTCAATTTATTTCTTCGTTTTCTAAATAAGTTTTTGACAAGATTTTTTATACCTATTATGAAAAATATTATTTTCAGTTTTAAAAAAATATATAGTCCATTTTCCTATCATGTAAACTACTTTACATTCTTTAGTTACAAAGTGTGTTAAAAAATTAATAAGAAAAGAGAAATCGAAATTGACCAGTCTAGGTGGTTTGGGGTGCAAGTTTGCCCGCCTAAGTGAGCATCAGATACTGTCTCATATGAGCTCCCCGCTCTGTGCGAGGTGTTGTTCGGGCGTAGAAGCTTTACATATTGGGCATAGTGTACCCTAGCGAAGGAGCTACTCTTGAAAGACGATAGATAATACCCCACACGTCGGGGCGACAAATTGTTGCAAATATATTTTGATGTATTTGGTTGTATGGGATGTGAATATTTGGCATGCGAATGAAAATGAAAGTACAATGATTTGTTGTATTAATTATTGAAGTGGGCATATGCATGTTTGCATAGTGAGGTGACATGCCTGCTTGGATGGTGAGGTAGCATGTGTGCATAATAAGAGAAATAGGTTAGCGGATCAATTATTTCATTGTATAAAACTAGCACAATGTCCATGTGTTTTAGCGGAGTATATTGTGGTTTTCAAAAGCTCAAAGAAGGCGAACACCCATGATAACCGAACCATGACAAACAAATGAAAACACAATAGTATATAACTAAATAACTAAGAACATGGTATCTAACTACAAAGAACGAATTAAGATATGTCAAGTTGATGTGTTGCAGAATTTATATGGTTTACTACAGAAGTCCGGAAGCTTTTGGTCAGTAGTACCACTTCCTATTGATCCATACATGTCCTTCTCTTTCATTGTACAACTCATACTCTAGTTTCAAATTTCAGAACGATGCGAGAATGGCCACATCATCTCTAACTGGTCCTAAATGGACCATGTGTAGACAAGGTCTACGTTGTACTCTTTTCGAGGGAAATAGCGGGACTCTGCTGCATATTTTTATAGATTTTTGGAAAAAAAAGTAACAAAGTATGTACAAAACCAGAAAAAAGAACTATACAAAGGCAGGGCCAAACCTGCAAAAAAGATGCCCTAAAAGAACGAAAAATCAAGAAAGAACGAAATAATCTACAAGTGCATGTTGGCTACAGATGCTTATATGAATGCATTAATCCAGTCTGCAAAACTAACATATTCCTTTCTTGTGGCCCTATAAGATAGCGAGTGCATCTTCTCCTTGAAAACCTTCCTGCGGGAATAAAGGTTTGGTTTGATTCCTCTGAATATGTAGTTGTTCCTTGCGATCCAAATTACCCAGGGTGTGTCGGCGTTCTGGGAACCGGGGTTCCCAGACTTGCCTGCCTGCAGTCCACGGCGTGGCTATGCGAGCAGGCCTGTACGGCCCATCTTCATCAACAAGGCATTCAAGACCCTTGCGAGAGGCCAAGCCTCGCGAGGCGGACGACGCAAGACCTCCTCAGGAGCGGCCTCACCAAGCTGCTTCGCGAGGAGCGGAGATATCAAGGCAGGGCAAACCTCGCGAGGCTCTAGTGACGTGAGCCATGACGATCGACACCAGGCGGGCGCCAGCGCGCGCAGCGTCCTTGTTTCCTCTTTGGTGCTAAGGAAGCAAGCGCAGGCGCGGAGTACCGAGGCATCAGGCAAAGGTTTCCATATTGGTGCAACGAGACCGAAGACGAGCAGGACGGCAGGACGGAGGTCACCATGGAGCCCAAGACGGCGTCACCACCAGAGCCTTTTGCAGGCGAAGACCACTTTTGTCAGGATAGCTTGTACTAGTTGTCCCCTTTCAAATTGCCCGCCGTTGTTGGCTCCCTTCCCGCTCAATATTTGGGGAGAGGACTAGGGCCTATATAAGTAGAGCTAGCCACCACGGTAGGGGGCATCTTGATGGGATAACACACTTAGAGGCATCTCACCCACACAAGTTAGTCAAACACAAGAACACCTCACGTGTCCAGGCACGACTTAGAGGCATAACCGCATTGTAGGCTCTGTTGGAAAAGGCAATGCCTAGGAGGCGCTTAGGCATGCCTAGGCACTAGGCAATGGCCCAACGCCTCGCCTAGGGCATAAGCAGAAGTCTAGGCAGAGCAAGTAAAAAATTCTATCCAAGTGAGAAATCATGCCATATAGCACTGATATGCCAAAAGGGCCATATTCCAATCGTAGTAGCTGGTCGTTAACATACCTATATGCCCTAAATTAATAAAATACAAATATAATACCACATATACACCCTAATACTAAAAATTATATAATCACCTAGGCTGCGCCTAGGGCGCTTAAGCACCGCTTAGGCACTAGGCGAAGGCCAACCGCCTCGCTTACGCCTACCGCTTTTTCCAACCTTGATTGTAGGTATTGTAGCAAGAAGGGTCATCTTCACACAATCCCATGTAATGAACAAGAATGGGATAACGAGAGTTGGCTTACAATCGCCACTTCACACAATACATAAATTAATTCATACATCATCCAAAATCCACACATAGACCGACTACGGTCAAATCCAAATGAAAATAAGATAACCCCAAATGCTAGATCCCCGATCGTCCCAACTGGGCTCCACTACTAATCATCAGGAAAAGAAACATAGTAACGACCACGTTCCTCGTCGAACTCCCACTTGAGCTCGGTTGCGTCATCTGCACTGGCATCGTCGGCACCTGCAACTGTTTTGGTAGAATCTGTGAGTCACGAGGACTCAGCAATCTCACACCCGCGAGATCAAGACTATTTAAGCTTATAGGAAAGGATGATGTAATGAGGTGGAGCTGCAGCAAGCACTAAGCATATATGGTGGCTAACATACGCAAATGAGAGCGAGAAGAGAAGCAACGCAACGATCGCGAAGCTAGAAATGATCAAGAAGTGATCCTGAAACTACTAACGTTCATGCATAACTCAACCCGTGTTCACTTCCCGGACTCGTCGAGAAGAGACCATCATGGCTACACACGCGGTTGTTGAATTTTAATTAAGTCAAGTGTCAAGTTCTCTACAACCGGACATTAACAAATTCCCATCTGCCACATAACCGCGGGCACGGCTTTCGAAAGATAATACCCTGCAGGGGTGTCCCAACTTAGCCCATTATAAGCTTTCACGGTCAACGAAGGATAAACCTTCTCCCAGAAAGACCCGATCAGTCTCGGAATCCCAGTTTACAAGACATTTTGACAATGGTAAAACAAGACCAGCAAGACCACCCGCTGTGCCGACAACTCCCGATAGGAGCTGCACATATCTCGTTCTCAGGGCACACCGGATAAGCTAAGCGTACAGGTACCAACGTAACCCAAGTTGCCAAGGGACGGTCCCGCACGGTGCTCTAGTTTGGACCAACACTCGGAGGAGCACTGGCCCGGGGGTTAAAATAAAGATGACCCTCGGGCTCGCGAAAACCCAAGGGAAAAAGGCTTAGGTAGGCAAATGGTAAAACCAAGGTTGGGCCTTGCTGGAGGAGTTTTATTCAAGGCGAACTGTCAAGGGGGTCCCATAAATCACCCAACCGCGTAAGGAACGCAAACTCAAGGAACATAATCCCGGTATGACGGAAACTAGGGCGGCAAGAGTGGAACAAAACACCAGGCATAAGGCCGAGCCTTCCACCCTTTACCAAATATATAGATGCATTAATTAAATAAGAGATATTGTGATATTCCAAAATATCCATGTTCCAACATGGAACCAACTTCAACTTCACCTGCAACTAGCAACGCTATAAGAAGGGCCGAGCAAAAGCGGTAACTTAGCCAAACAACGGTTTGCTAGGAAAAGATGGTTAGAGGCTTAACATGGCAATATGGGAGGCATGATATAGCAAGTGGTAGGTAGCACAGCATAGCAATAGAACGAACAACTAGCAAAGCAAAGATAGAAGTGATTTCGAGGGTATGGTCATCTTGCCTGCAAGGTTCTCAGAGTTGTTGAAAGCTTGATCCTCGTAAGCGTACTCACCAGGTTCCTCGTTCACGAACTTGTCTCCCGGATCTACCCACAGCAAGAACACAAGCAATGGAACCACAATCAATCACGGGAAAAGCACAAACAACATGATGCAATACATGCATGATATGCGAGATATGATATGCGATGCGTATGCGTGCTCTGGAAGAAAAAGGGTTAACAAGGCAGTAACTTGGCAAACCAAGTATGCCACTGGAAAGATGAGATGATTTTGGTCGAAAACGATATAAAGATCACCGGAAACGGATGCACGGTTTGCAAATGGCAAGCAAAACAAGAATGACACAATTCTGTGATTAACAGCATGATAGCACTTAGAATACATCAAGTAACTAAGCTACAGCATCCCAACATAGCAACAAAGCATATGGCAGTAATCTACAGGAGATGCCTGACAAAAGATGAACACTGAGCTACGGCTAGATCACACAATAACAGGTTCAAACAAGCATGGCAAAAGTGCAAAAGATATCAGGTTCACAGACTTGGTGAAAATACTGGACATGGCTGAAACAGCATCAGGTAGCAATGTTCAGAGCAAGCAATCAACATGCTAGAGGAACTTAACATAACAAAACAAGGCATGGCGTGAATCTACTAAATGCATAGAACAAAAGTCCCTTACTGGCCATGAGCCAAAAAGGATCAGAAGATACGATGGCACCCATGTGAACATAGCAAGTTTCGTTAACAGGTTCCAGACTTAGCAGAAAACAGAGCATCGCAGTAACAGAAATTATGAGGGCATCTTGGTGAGCTTGATTCACTCAACACAAGGCAGTGCATGACAAAACAAGCATACCTACAGTAAGATGGCATTTTATGAAGCTAACCATGGCAAGAGCAAGTTCATAGCATGAAGGATCAATTAAACAACCTTGGCAAAATTGAATATCATGTTAACAATCTGCCAGGAACATTTTATAGAGAAAGTAGAGCAAGATTAAGAAATGCTATGGCACTCCATAGTTGCAAATAGGGGCATGGATAGATAGAGCAAAACTATATCTACAAAACATCCTTACTGAACATGCCCAAAAGGAGCATGGATCTCTCTAATTGGATATATGGCAACAAAATAACAGCAGTCACAGACTTCGCAAAATTCTAAGTCCCTGAAAACAGAAACATCACGAAGCCTAGTTCGCATGCTTGTGCTAGTCACCACATAGATCACAAAATTACATGGCATACACCTCTGTAAAGATGGCATGGCATAGATCAAAACACCTGTAGATCTCATGCCCATAAGATGCACACATCAAATGCAACAAAAATAACAAAACACCAAGTTCTGATAAGTAACAGCAGAAAACATCATATAGCATTTTTGCACCAGAGATTTGGGCATCAAGATGGACCTAAACGAGCATGGCACAATGGAACTAAATAAAGAGCATCTCGAGGTGAACATTTCGATAAATTACACGCACGAAACGGAGCAGTATGCTGAGAGTTACGGCATGATGAAGTGAGCAACATTATGCAATAATCTCGGGACTTGGCAGAAACAGGGGAGGGGAAAGTCAACCTCGTGCACGCGAACCGAGGACTGCCGGGTTCGTCGCCGGAACTGGTGGGAGAGGGAGACGGCGGTGGCCGGAGGATCTCGGGGGAGGCGCGGGGACGCCTGATCCGGCCGGCCCCTTGTCGGATCTGGCGCCGGCGGGGACGACGGCGACCGGCGCGGGCGCGGGCGTGGGACGGCGAGCGGAGGACGGCGGCGCGGGCCGGAGCGGCGGGCGGCGGCGCGCGGCGCCCGGGCGGCGGGGGAAGCCGCGGGAGGGCGCGGGCGGCGGGGCGACGTACGGGCCGCGGGGGCCGGCGATGGGCTTCGGCGGGCCGGCGGCGCGGTGGAGGCCGGGGTGCCACGTGGCGGCGTGTGATTGGCCCGGGGCGGCGGCGGGATTCGTCCGGCGCGAACCGGACGTGCCCGGCGCGCGGAGGGAGCGGGGCTAGGGTTTCGGGACCCGGATTTCGGAGGGGGAACACATATTTATAGGTAGAGGGAGCTAGGAGACTCCAAATGGAGTGCGGTTTTTGCCCACACGATCGTGATCGAACGACCGAGAGCATGGAGGTGACTTAGATGGGTTATTGGGCTGTTTGGGGGGGGTTTGCTGCAACTCACAAAAGGACTTTGCGGTTAGCCGGTTAACCGTTGGAGCGTCAAACGACCTCCAAATGGAACGAAACTTGACAGGTAGTCTACCGGTTGTGTACCAAGGCCACTTGACAAATCTCGGTCCATTTCAAGAACGTTTAACACCCGCTCACGAAAAGAAACAAAAAGGGGAGTGTCGGATTGCAAAACGGACAACGGGGAAAAAGCTCGGATGCATGAGACGAACACGTATGCAAATGAGATGCACATGATGACATGATATGGGATGCATGACATGAACAAAATGCAAAACGAAAAACAAAACCCGACCATGAAGGGAATATCATAACACATAGCCGAAAATGGCAAGAGTTGGAATTACAAATATGGAAAGTTACATCCGGGGTGTTACACCGCGCCACCTCGCCAAGATCGCGCGCCACCCGCAGTGGCGGCACGCGGGCCACGTCAAGACCAAGCTCCACCTCCGAGACGGGCCCCGGCGACCACGGCCGGCTGCCGCGCCTTCACCCTCGAGCTGCGTAGCATCGCCTGGCCGGGCAAGTTCTAGCCGGA
Source organism: Triticum aestivum (assembly GCF_018294505.1). NCBI lineage: Eukaryota > Viridiplantae > Streptophyta > Magnoliopsida > Poales > Poaceae > Triticum > Triticum aestivum. The sequence continues at coordinate 287,787,099 of NC_057811.1, forward strand.
TCTGCCTCCTCGCTACGACGGCAACCTTGAACCCGCGGAGTTCCTGCAGCTCTACGAGCTGAGCATCGAAGCGACCAACGGCGAAGAGAAAGTCATGGCGAACTGGTTCCCTATGGCTCTCAAGGATGGTGCCCGCTCATGGCTCCTAAACCTGCCGCATGGCTCGATCTCCTCCTGGGACGAGATACGCGACCGCTTCGTCGCCAACTTCCAGGGCACTCGAGACCGCCCGCCGGCCACAGGAGACCTGCGCCGCATCAAGCAGCAACCAGGAGAGACCCTCTAGAAGTACATCCAACGCTTCAACAATACCCGCCTCAAGATCCCCAAGGTGACAGATGAGGCCATCATCTCCGCGTTCTCCGATGGTGTCCGCGACATCAAGATGAAGGAAGAGCTCGCTATCCATGAGGAGCTGTGCACATCTCAGGAGCTGTTCTACCTGGCAACCAAGTGCGCAAGAGCTGAGGAGGGGCGCCTTTCCCTCCTCGAGCTGCCAGCTGCGGGTGCAGAGGAGAAGAAGGCCAAGGCCAAGGACGTGAAGCGCAAGGAAGAAGTTGTGCTCGCAGCGGAGCCGGACACCAAGCGAAGCAGAGATCAGCCCGAGTCATCCAAGAACAGCCAGCCATTCTGCGCCTTCCACAACCTGAACACCCACAACACCAATGACTGTCAAGAGCTCCGAGCCATATGGGAAGGACGCTTCGGTCGACGCCCCGAACGCAACGACCGGGGCTACGGCCGAGGGGGAGGACGTGGTGGCGGACGCTGGGACGACCTTGGCCCGCGCCAGGAGTGGCGCAATCGTCCTCTTGAGGACTGCTGGCAGGATCATCCTCGCGAGGGCGCATGGAGGGACCAGCCTCGTGAGGATCGTCCTCAGGGCAACGCCGGTCTTCCCCCGCTGCCGCCACCGCCAAGAAGGAACGACGACCACCATCAAGACGAGGGGGCTGGGGGCTTCCAGGAGCCGCGCGCTATCGCCTGCATCTTGGGCGGAGCCCAGGCCCCAGCCTCGCAGCGCATTTTCAAACTGTTTGCTCGTGAAGTGAATGCAGTCCTCCCTAAGCTCGAGGCCATGCGCCCGCTCAGGTGGTCTCAGTGCGCCATCACCTTGAACTCGGCAGACCAGCTCAAGTGCGCAGCCACTGCTGGCGCCCTCCCGATGCTTTGCTCACAAGTCATCAGCAACGTACAAGTCACCAAGACCCTCATCGACGGCGGCGCAGGGCTCAACGTCCTGTCCGTCGACACGTTCGACAACCTCCAAGTCCCATATGACCAGCTTCAGCCTACCAAGCCTTTCTCAGGAGTGACCGACGGTTCCACCACACCGATAGGCACTACTAGGAAAAGGCCTACTAGTGGCGCACCAGTTTTGCCTACTAATGGCGCACTACTGGTGCGCCACTAGTACCATGCCACTAGTATTTTTTACTAATGGCGCACCACTGGTGCGCCATTAGTATCTGGTATACTAATGGCGCACCAGGCAGTGCGCCATTAGTATAGGCCACGGTGCGCCATTAGTATGCCTCCCAGGGGGCCATATTTACCCATGTGCTTAGCCATACTAATGGCGCACCGCGGGGTGATGCGCCATTAGTATCCTTTGGCATACTAATGGCGCACTGCAGGGTGATGTGCCATTAGTATCCTTTGACATACTAATGGCGCACTGCGGTGTGATGTGCCATTAGTATCCTTTGGCATACTAATGGCGCACGTTGGGGTGATGCGCCATTAGTATGTATATTAGGGATTTTTTTTTTATTTTCTGATTTTTGCACAGATTACAAAATATATTATTGGACAGAATATAAGCAGCACCACACAGCAACAGCAGATTCATCAAATACAATAGAAGATTAGTCTCCGAATACAATTCATCATATTAGTCTCCGAATTCAAAAGACCGAACAAAGATAGAACATTACAAGTCTCGAGACCGCGAGTAGCGAGTTTGTCTTCACATTACAAGTCGATATCGATCATCTAAACTACCATCACATAGAACAGAGCTGCGGTCATCACGATGAGCATCATCGCGATGAAACTGGTCTTCATCCGGTTCCTCCAACGCTCCCTCCTCTCTCCCGCTAGATAGCGCGCGTATCTAGATTCCGCCTCCGCCGTAGTGGTGTACCCTTTGTAACTGTTACCGCTGAAACGGTTAACCTGTCTCCGACACTCCTCACAGTCGTCGTAGACTCCGGGAACCTTACCCTTGTACACGACATACGACGGCATCTCTATGCACTAGCCAAACAACAGACAATACATAAGCAATATATAAGTATGCAACAAAAGGATCGGAAGAGAAAAGCAAGACATTAATAGCACGATTCATGGTCCTACTAATAAATAGCATCGATTACATCTAAGTTGAACGACTGTCCAAACCAAAGAGACATACAAGTTCATTAAAGTTTAATTACAACATGATCTAATCAATGTTTCAGAACTACACATAGCATCACTACTTTCGACTCGGCTCATGGGACCGGAGCGTGGATGAAGCCGCCGTCTGTCGTGATGGTCATGAAGTCGCGGGCGTTGTCAGCCTGCATTTGTAGCATTGTGTCTATCTCACTATTGGGCGGTTGAAATTTGAGGTAGAACTGCCCCGAGGTACGAAGGACATCTTGATGGATGATTTCTGCAAAATCTGACTGGATGTGAAAGAATTCTTGTCGGATGTCCGCGTCCTGGATTGCCGCCAAGCTTGCGGCCCAATCTTTGAGAGTATTTGGTAGCAGAAGGTGATTATGGTCCCGTACGATCGCCCGCATGTGATGGAGGGCGTAGTAGGCATCCTTCTGACCGCCAGGCGGCTGCTTGACGCAGGGGAACGTCGTATTGTGGGTGAACACGTGCATGCCGTACCTACGAGATGGCCTCTTAAAGGTGCCTCCAGATGCGGCGTAGCCGGGGAGAGCATCATCAAGAACTTTCTTGATATTTGTGTAGTCTATCTTGGAGTCACGGTCCGGGTCGAAATACGTGGCCATGGAATATTTCGGGCTTAAGAGGATGAGTGTGCAATGTGTGTCACTGCACAGAACATAGAATGTTAGGAAAAAAAAGAACGATCGAAATCTAAGAAATCATATGTTACGGGGCGGAGAATGCACCCGAGCTGAACCGAGTACCCCTTCACTACATGTTTGGGCGCCGTTGGATGCCCGTCGGAGTTCACTTCAGTAAATTCCTCCTTGACGGTGCCGAGCACGTTCGGGCGCCGGTCCTTCCGTTGCCTCTTCGGTTGGCTGCCATCTGTGCGTGCGCCGCCATCATCAGTGGTGGCATCCTCGGCGGAACCATCAGTGGTGTCATCCCCGACGCCACTAGGGGTTGTGTAGTCAGGATCGGTGTCTTCCGCGGCGGCGTCCTCATAGCGGTGAGGTTCTTCCTCCATCTCCTGGGACAGCTCCCAGAATTGCTTGCCGCCCGAACCGCCGGCCTCATCGTTGTGGGCCATGTTTCGCTCTAAATAGGAAAAAAGTTTGGTCAAAAAGTTGGTTATTGTCAAGGAACAAGATCATGGTCTCATCATTTAGGGTTTGTCGACACCGAGGCATCCTAAAAGCTAAGCTTTTATCATTTAGGGTTTGTCGACGCCGAGGCACCCTAAAAGCCTTAGCGTACATCATTTAGGTTCTCATCGACATCGAGGCACCCTAAAAGCCAAGGTTTTATCATTTAGGGTTTGTCGACGCCGAGGCACCCTAAATGCTAAGTTAAGTTTTCATCATTTAGGGTTTATCGATGTCGAGGCACCCTAGGTTGACTGATATATATGGGTATCTTCTAATAATATACCCTACTTAATTAAGGACAAACACCAAGAGACAGTAAACATATCACACTTCTATATGTATAACACAAGAGGCAGTTGATCCTACTTAATTAAGTACTAAGATACCCCGGCCCATGCATTAGTCGCAAGTACCCCATATGTCCTATTTTTAGCAAAGTCGTGCTAAAATTCACGGAAAATTTCAGCATGACCTTTGCTGAAAATAGGACATATGGAGTACCCGAATTTGCCGGAACGGAAGTTAATCGACATTCCGGCAAACTCAAGGGCCTCTCGGGGTACCTGCAAAATCATTATCCCCGCGTAATGAAGTCGCCAATGGGTCATTTCAGAAGATCACAAGTAGCATCATCACAAGTACAACATCATCTATAGCTTTATATTAACAAAGCATCAGCACATATACAAAAGACCACTTATGCCAACAGTATGGTTTATATCAGATTCAGAGTTAGAAACAGGAAAAACTGGTGCTTCAAAGCCTACTGGACACAATTTACATCTATCAGTACAGGATGTCCTGACTAATTTCAAGTGTTCACAGGTGAACTTGTACCATGGATGAGCCTAGTGCTTCATTAGTCACCCTGTGCATGAAATGTATCGTGTATTAAACCATCAATTAACTGCTGAAAAAAAAACCTTCAGGACAGAGTGAAAATAGTTACCGAACTCAATGACTAAAGATATGTAAAATGTATGACACAGAAAATAAAGAAATCATGTTGATGAATAGTATTGTGTCAAGTTCAGTTTGAAAATTCAGTTACTGCTTGAGTGATTTGACACCAAAAATTACTCCCAAAAATTACAATGAATGTATATTGACTGCATATGCTTGTTTTGATTGTAACTTGGTGAAGTAGTCACTACTGTACTACTAGTGTGCAGCGATTGGGGAGAAGAGCTCATCGATTAGATTGTAACTTGGTGCACTTGCATTCAGTCACAACCACCAAATCCTAGTGCAGCTGTGGTTCTAAAATCCTAGTGCACTTGCACTTGGTGCACTTGGAGAACATGATTGGGCATTCTGAAACATAATTGCTCTAGTGCAGCTGTGGTTCCAATTGAGGTGTGCCCTATGGTATTATACATAAGCCAAACAAACTAATTAGGGTTCAGCAGCAAGCAGCTGCACAACTGCATCACTCCCTGTCTCCCTCCCTTCAGATACAGCGGCTCAAAAGTCAAGTAAACTGAAGATTAATCTAACAAGCCTGACAGTAGCTAACTGTACCTAACTGTACCTAACTGAATTTTTTGACAGTAGCTAACTGTATTTAGTAATTTTTCTGTAACAGTCTTGCCCCTATTTGAAGGACAAGCAAATAGATACCTAAAATCCACTAGTATTGCCTCTAAAAAGCCTAACTGGATTTTTCTGTAACTGTACCTAACTGAATTTTTCTGTACCTAACTGAACTGTAAGGAGTTAACTGAAATTCACTAGTATTGCCTCTAAAAAAGCCTAAAGTCCACTATTATCTACTTTAGGCACAATCATACACAATTCTGACTATACTGTAACAATTGTACTCTATCAAAATGTTGAAATTTTGACATTCGGAGGGTCACCTGCGTGGTGGTGCCCTGAACAGCGGTCGTTGAGCTCGCGCGGTGTGGTGAGCTCGCCGGAGATGGACGGGCCCTGCATAGCGGTCGAGACTCAGAGCAGAGGTTGATGGCAAGAGGAAGAAGAAGAAGAAGGAAGTGGAGGGGAGGGGCTCACCTGCAGTCGAGGGCGTACATGGCGCCGGCCGGCTGCAGTGGTGGGGGGCGCGGGGGCGCGGGGCGACGGGGGTGGAGTCCGGCGGGGGAGAATCACGCCGGCGACGGGGTCGTTGCGGTCGCCACTCCTTGTCGCCGCCGAGCTCACGTCGGGGGGGGTGAAGAAGAGGAAGATGGCGGCGGTCCTCCTGGGCAGGCCGCGCGGTGTTGGACGGCGAGCACGAGGTTGACGCAGGTGGGGCCGCGAGGGGGAGGGGGGCGGCGCGGGCGGAGGGGGCGGTTGGGCGGGAGGACGTCGAGGGCGCGGGCGCGGGCGGAGGGGGGACGGCGAGGGAGGCGGCGCTCGGCTCGGGGAGGGGGCGGTGGTGGTCGGGTGCGGCGGGGGCAGCGAGCACGGCCGGGGACGGCGAGCACGGGGGCGGTGGTGGTCGATGGTGGTTGGGCGCGGGTCAGATGAGGCAGGGGAGGGACTAGAGAGAAATGTGAGAGATTGGGGATTTTAGTGTGGGGGGAAGCTTACTAATGGCGCACCACGAAGCGGTGCGCCATTAGAATGTTTTTTTTATATATATAGCAATGGCGCACCCACGATCGGTGCGCCATTAGTAAACTGTTTTTTATATAGCAATGGCGCACCAGCCAGAGGTGCGCCATTAGTAAAAAAAATTTGTTGCATCTAATAATTTTTTAGAAAATGAATATGAATATGAAACAGTAATAATTTTTTATAAAAACAGTAATAATATTTATGAATATGAAAAAATCATCAAATTTATTATTTGAAAATATAATCAAATTTGTTTTTTTTGCAATTTTAGTTGCATTCATTTGTGACGGTGGAGCGGGCCGGGGAGGGTGCGGGGGAGGGTGCGGGGGGTCGGCGGCGGCGGTGGAGCGGGGGAGGGTGCGGGGGGTCGGCGACGGCGGCCGGTGGAGCGGGGTAGAGGGTGCGGGGGGTGCTCGGCGGCGAGGGGGACCGGATCTGGCGAGGTGGGATAGCGATCGAGATGGAGGGGGATCGAGATCGAGTGTCCATGAAATTTAAAAATATTCATGAGTTCAAAAAGTGCCCATGAAATACAATCGAGAAATGAAGGCTACAATTTAAATACAATCGATCTTAGCTAGCTATCTGTTCACAATCTTCTTGCCCTTATTTTTCGTAAATGGAGTTCTTCTCTTGAACGGACGTCCTTTAGGTAGGGTGGTCCTGCTTCTTCTTGTGGTGTATGCTGATACTTCATCGTCGTCGTCATGTTCCATCTTCGGGTCGCCGTACTTGTCGAAGTCTTGCTCATTGGCAACTCCATCCATTCCGATGATCTTCCTTTTGCCTCTCCTCACGACAACACGACTGGGCTTTGACGGGTCGGTAATGAAGAAGCATTGGTCCACTTGGGAAGCCAGTACCCATGGCTCATTTTTCGCGGTGACGTTCGCGCCTGCGGTCTTGGATTTGGCTTCGGGTATAACCATGGTGGTGAAATACCGGTCTTCTTTTATGACGCTCTTGGCCCATCTGACACGGAACATCGGGACCTTCTCTCCAGCGTAGCTCAGCTCCCAGATCTCCTCGATCCTTCCGTAGTATCTGTCCTTGTCGTTACCGGTGTAGGATTCCATCGTTACCCCGGAGTTCTGATAACCATCGCTCTTCATGTCCTTGTCCTCGGTGTAGAATGTGTAGCCGTTGATATCGTACGCCTCATACGTCATCAGGTTGTGCTCGGCGCCCTGTGACAAGGCGAATATGAGTTGTTCTTCCGCGGAAGAATCCTCATGTAAAGGGTACGACAGAAGCTTCTGCTTGAACCAACGCGTGAAACATGAGTTGTGCTCTTTGATTATATCTCCGTCCGTCCTCTGTTGGCCTCGGTCATTGTACGTCTTCTCAATAAACGTTTTGTGCTCTACCACCCAAGGATCGACCACGTCTATGTGTTGTAGCGCGACTAGGTTTGCTCTTTCAAAGTCGGCGAGTCGACCATCGAAGTCGACATGCATTTCGCGGCGACCCTCACGGTGACCCCATCCAGCGAGCCTGCCGAGGTGCCTGTTGACGGGCAGACCAACGGGGTTCTCGATGCCTAGATAATTCGTGCAGTAGGAGATGCACTCTTCGGTCAGAAAGCCCCTGGCTATGCTTCCCTCTGGACGTGACATGTTGCGAACGTATCCTTTGATGACACCATTCATCCTTTCGAACGGCATCATGCTGTGCAGGAACGTCGGCCCGAGTTGGATGATATCCTCCACGATATGGACCAGCAGATGCACCATAACGTCGAAGAATGCGGGCGGGAAGTACATCTCAAGCTCGCATAGTATCACCACGATCTCTTCCTGTAGCCTTCTGAGTTGCCTCACGCCAACCGACTTCCGAGAGATGACGTCGAAAAAGTTGCATAGGCCAAATAGCGTTTCACGGACGTGCGCGTCCATGATCCCACGGATTGCAACTGGAAGTATCTGCGTCATCAGCACGTGACAGTCGTGAGACTTCATCCCGCTGAACTTCTGCTTCGCTGAGTCTAGGTATCTGCTTATCTTCCCCGCGTAACCGTAAGGAAGTTTTACTCCTACGAGGCAGGTGAAAAACTGATCGATCTCCTCCTGACTTAGAGTGAAGCACGCGGGAGGGAAGTCATTTCCGGTCTTCTTGGCCTTTTTGCCTTTGCGACGACTTTCCGTGTCCTGCTTCGCCTCATCATCATCATCATCATTAGCGTGAAGCTCCTCCCTGATGCCCATTGATTTCAAGTCTGCCCTTGCTTTCGGCCCATCTTTGGTCCTCTCTGGCATGTTGAGCAGGGTACCAAGCAGACTCTCGCACACGTTCTTCGTGATATGCATGACATCAAGGCTGTGAGGCACACGGTGGATCTTCCAGTACGGCAAGTCCCAGAAAACAGACCTCGTTTTCCATACCTTCAGCAGTGGCTCTGGCGCCTTTCGCTTCTTTCCCGGCTCTGGCGCCTTTTGCTTCTTTCCCGGCAGTGGGCAATCTTTCCAATTTTTCAACAGCTCGTCTATTTCCTCGCCGCTCCTCGTACGCGGGCGTCTTCGGGGTTCGGTTTCACCATCGAACAGATCCTTGCGTTTCCTCCACGGGTCATCGTCGCGAAGCCACCTTCGATGTCCCATGAACACGGTTTTCGAAGACCCGGGATCTCTATCTAGCTGGCGATACGTTGTGTCATCCATGCACCTGACGCATCCAGAAAATCCGTGGACCACCTGCCCCGCGAGATATCCGTAACCGAGATAGTCGTGCACCGTCGTGAGCAGTGCGGCTCTCATAGGGAAATATTCTTTCTCTGCGGCGTCCCACGTATTGGCTGGCGTTTTCCACAGCGTGTCTAGCTCCTCTTTCAGCAGCCCCAGATACAGATTGATGTCGTTCCCTGGTTGTTTCGGCCCTTCAATTAGCATACTCATGTGAATGTACTTCCTCTTCATGCACAACCAGGGGGAAGGTTGTACATCCACACAAACACAGGCCAGGTGCTATGTGTGCTTCTCTGGCTGCCAAACGGATTGACTCCATCGGTGCTCGCGCCCAGCACGATGTTCCTTGGATCGTTCCCAAATTCTGGGTGTTCGAAGTTCAACGCTTGCCACTGGCTCCCATCCTTAGGGTGACTCAGCATCTTGTCTTTTTTATTTATCTCCGGATCATTTGCGTCATCTTCTCGCTTCTTCTCCTCCCTATCCGCGTGCCAACGCAGGAGCTTTGCTACCTTAGGGTCCGCGAAATACCGCTGCAGACGAGGAGTGATCGGAAAGTACCACACCACTTTTCGAGGAGCTTTCTTCCTCTTCTTGTATCGAGTGACGCCGCACACCGGACATATGGTAGACTCCGCGTGCTCGTCCCGATAAATGATGCAATTGTTCATGCACACATGGTATTTCACGTGCGGTAAATCCAGAGGACACACGATTTTCTTCGCCTCCTCGAAACTGGTCGGGCACTTGTTCCCCTTGGGAAGACGTTCGTGCCAGAATGACATGTTCTCGTCGAAGCATGCGTCGGTCATTTTGTGTTTTACCTTCATCTCCAGAGCCATGAGCGTTACTTTCAGGCGGGTATCCTCGGGCCTGCATCCTTCATACAATGGAGTAACCGCGTCTATCTCCAGTTGATCCAGCTTGGCTTTCTCTCGGGCGGCAGCTCTTGCGTTATCCGTCTGCTTGAGAAGCAGCTCTTGAATATGAGGGTCCTGCACCCAGCCCATCGATGGTCCATCGTCGTCTGCTCCGCCGGCATCTTCATCTTCATGATCATGCCCTTCGTCTGCTCCCGCATCTTCCTCATCATCATGTCCGGCATCTTCTACATGATGACTGTGTACAGCATCACCGTCGTGATCATGTCCTGGAGATTCTTCGTCTTCTCGCCCGCCCGAGCCGCGGTGGTTGTCTTGCTGCCCATCCTCATTTCTTGCCCGACCCCCATGGACGACTTCATAGTCATCTTCATCACCTTGCCACCGATAGCCATCCATGAAACCACGCAAGAGCAGGTGGTCCCGCACCTGCCCGGAATCCGGGTCCGCAATAAGGCTCTTCAGCTTGCATCTTCGACACGGACATCTTATCTCCGTCTCGTTCTTTTCAAGCATCTCGGCCTTCGCGGAGCTCAAAAACCTATTCACGATGCCTTCGGTCATCGTGCGGACCATGGTCGCCTGCGGGGTAGAGCAAAACGATATTTTAGAACCAAGAAAAAATTTGGCATGACTTTCCCTAAAAATAGGACCAAAAAGAATGCATAGTGCCAAAATTCTCGCCGAAACGGAAATGAATCAACATTCCGGCAAAATATTGGCAACTATCGCATTTCAAATACCGGTACCTGCAAACACAAACATATATGCAACACCAACTAACATACATAGATCTAGCTAGGCCATAAAAAGTGCATGTGCACGTTGTTCGAGAGGGAGAACAACATAAAGATAGCTTCCCCCTTACTTACCTATCAAAAAAAGGTAATTTAACCACTTAATTTGGATGAATTTATGGTGCAAATGAGGTGAGGAGGAGGAGGCAGCCGAGACAAGCTTGGAGGAGGAGGTGGAGAGAATGAAGTGGGGAAAGTGAGTGGGTAGGTGTGGCTGTCCAAAATATCTAGCTCGTCCCAGGTTACTAATGGCGCACCACCACCTAATGCGCCATTAGTAACCCTGGTTACTAATGGCGCACCTGCTGGTGGTGCGCCATTAGTAGTTTTGCAAAAAAAAACACTAATGGCGCACCAGGGAACAGTGCGCCATTACTAGTTTAAACTAGTAATGGCGCACTGTTCTCTGGTGCGCCATTAGTAGTTTTGCAAAAAAATAAAAAATAAAAAAATATAGTAGTGGCGCACTATGTGGCTGGTGCGCCATTACTAGTTAGAACTAGTAATGGCGCACTGTGCCCTGGTGCGCCATTAGTATGTTTGGAAAATAAAAAAAATTGTTACTAATGGCGCACCGTGTGTCTGGTGCGCCATTAGTGTCTTTCACACTAATGGCGCACCAGCACATGGTGCGCCACTGCTATATAGCAATGGCGCACCACTTGTCTGGTGCGCCATTAGTGGCCATTCCATCTATAGCCCTTTTCCTAGTAGTGAGGGCAGGTCTGCTTGCCTGTCACCTTAGGGGACCGCAAGAACTACCGCACCGAGCTAATCGACTTCGACGTCGCGCACATCCGGCTGCCATACAACGCCATCCTCGGGTATCCGGCCCTCGCCAAGTTCATGGCGGTGACCCACCACGGCTACAACATCCTCAAGATGTCGGGAAGCGGCGGAATCAACACGGTCCCATGTGAAGAGAGGGATGCGGTGTGCTCCCTCGAGCGCGCCTTCCAAGCTGCAGCAATCGACGACCCCGACAGCAAAGGCGAGGGCCCCCCTAAGGCCCTCCCCAAGAAGAATAAGCAGTTGCGCCATGCAGGATCTCAGGAGGATGGCGTCGCAGCTGGAGCCTCGTCAGCATCAGTGCCCGCTCCAGGGGCGCCTCCCTCCATCACATAGGAAGGCGCGCCCGGCGCCCTCCTCAGGCAGGGCTCGGGTGCTCTCTTCTGGAGGGCCTCAGACCTTGCCAACCTCACGAGGGAGGCGCTTGGGCACCACTTGGAGGCGTGCTTCGCGGCACGTTTCCCTCAGGAGAACACAGGGCAAGGAGTGCCCACCACTCAGGAGTTCATCACCAAGACCACTCAGGAACTGCAAGACGCAAGGGCCATGCGCGATGACCGCCGCTCACCAGGCGCAGCTCCCCATCCAGGCGAGGATGCCGAGCTGCGCGCCTGCACCGACGTCCCAGGGCTCAACAGGGCCGCATCTCAGGAGCTTTTCTGGCCTTCGCGCGTGGGCCGTTGCGAGGGTCCACCACACAGCTACGTTCGCATGCCCTTCGGCTTGCCGAGCGTGTCGTCAGCCTATCAGTGCAACATGCGGCGTGTCCTGGCGGCTCATGAGGCCAGGCACCACGCCGTCCTGGCAGAGATGGAGATGGTCCTCAGGGAACCACCTGAGCCCCCAGAACCTCCCAAGGCTCAGGGCCCCGGTGGCTCGTGAGGAGCCACTCCTTCACCGCGTACCTTCAGCTGCCCCAACTCTCCTTCGTCAACAGAACCAGGTGATATTTTCCAAGTTCATTTAGCTGGGAGCGCCCCTCGGGCTGCATTATTCCCAGGCCACATGGGCCCGTCCCTGTGGCGTGTATCCTTTTCTTATGTCTTTAGCTTACCTTGCTGGGGGCGCCCCTCGGGCTGCATCATCCCCAAGCCACTTGGGCCTGACCCAGTGGCATGTATCTTTCTGCATTTACCCAAGCTGATTTGCCCTCCATGCTTAATCTGCCTATGATTGTCTCTTGCTCGATTGCCACCCGCCACGGGTACATCCCTTCATCATGCAATTCGCTTGCGCGTTAAAAGGGGGCTCCCGAGCATCGCGACTCAAGAGCACTTACTGGCTCACCAGCCCTCACCCCCTGGCCATGTCCACGGCATCGCGACCTGGCATACCAGCGGCGGCTGAGCTCGCTCGAGGGCCGTGACCTGAGGACGTAGAGCGCTTGCACCTAACCGTCTCGCAGGAATGCACGACTATCAAAGACTCAAGACCAGGCGCAACCCGCCTTGAGGTAGGGCCTCGTGAGTCCCGCACTGGCTCACGAGTGCCCAGATGAAGGAAATATGCCCTAGAGGCAATAATAAAGTTATTATTTATTTCCTTATTTCATGATAAATGTTTATTATTCATGCTAGAATTGTATTAACCGGAAACATAATACATGTGTGAATACATAGACAAACCGAGTGTCACTAGTATGCCTCTACTTGACTAGCTCGTTAATCGAAGATGGTTGAGGTTCCTAGCCATAGACATGAGTTGTCATTTGATTAACGGGATCACATCATTAGGAGAATGATGTGATTGACTTGACCCATTTTGTTAGCTTAGCACTTGATCGTTTAGTATTCTGCTATTGCTTTCTTCATGACTTATACATGTTCCAATGTGTCGTAGAATTGTCACGGCAGATGTCCTTAGTGTCAGGACTTAGTCGCGAGGCCAGCGCATCTATGTGGTAGCTTGAGAGGGGTTGGGCCGAATCGAGAGACGCAACACAAGACAAGGATTTTGACAGCTTCGGGCCCCGGGAAACATCATCCGGTAACAACCCTACATGTTGTTTGAGGCTAGGTCTCATTATGATCACGGGAGAGTCGCCGGGAACCGGCTCTCGGTGTCTAGCCCTAGAGATTGTTTCTTGTTACTTGTCCCTCTTTGGGGTGCCCTGCCCCTCCTTATATAAGTTAGAGGGGCGGGTTACACGTGGAGTCCTAGTAGGACTAGGACTAGTCTATCTTTTCTTACAAGTTGAATACAAGTCCGGGTCTTGCTTCCTCGTAAAGGAAATATTCGTCATCCCTTTCTTCTTAAGCCGGCCCATCATAAACGTGAGCCGGCCTTCTGGGCCTTGGGCCTTGTCTTCTATCTGACCCGCCATCGGGGCCATCCATGAATCGTCAGGCTCGTGAATCGTCAGTCCTCCGGCGGGTCATCGGTGAAGCGCCAAGTCCGGCCGGGTCATACTTCCGGTCGGGTCATACTGCGGGGTATATCCCCGACATTAGCCCCCGGTTTACTTTTGGATTTATCCATGTTAAACTGATCCTGTAAAACAAACACAAGAACAAGTTTGACAGGTTGTGCTCCGGGTTAAATATTCTTGTAAGCCGGCACCTGATCATCCTTAAGTTCTTGACATTTTCTCCTGGAATATCCGGGTCAATAGGCCAGCTTCATAATCATTTGCTGACATTGGCTCTTTATAAAGAAATATTATAAGAAATAACCCATTTGAGTCGGTTTCCAAAATTCCGGCTTAATAAACATCTTAGACTCAAGATTCATCTGGTGATCCGCCAGTTTAAAGATGTAGAGGCTGGCTAGTTATAATTGCCAAAATTACCGGCTTGTAAATATTGATAACACCGGGTCATAACTGTTGCCGACACCGGGTCATTATTATTGGTGACACCGGGTCATGATTGTTGCAAACACCGGGTCAATCTGGTATGCTCCAAACTGAGAATTTGAAGATTTTTCTCCCTTATATGCATATCACCTGTAGCCCCCAAGTCTTAAGAGGAGACAATAGTGATAAATTAAGACTTGCTTCAATATAAGTGTTGCAACCTTGAAGAAAACCGGATTATTCATCTCAATCATTAGTCATAAACTGAATATTCCACATATGTAGCCCCCAAGTGCCGGGTTGTCATGCTTGCAGCAACCTGGGACTTGTAATTGCCTTACGCTCATAAAAATTTCAACCAGTGTAGCCCCCAAGGGCCGGGTCATTATATAATAATGAGCAGGGACTTTGTAAATGATCATGTAAACTTGACTAGCAACGTGTAGACCCCAAGGGCCCGGTCAGTAAGATATTACCGAGCTGGGACTTTGTATATGATTCATTGATAATAACAGCATATGATGTAATCTCCACCATGGGGCTTGAACCCACGTCCACAAGGTTAAGAGCTTTGTACTCTACCAACTAAGTAGTGGATCTTTCAATATAATGGATTAAGGCTTGTGTACCTTGAATTTTCGACAGGAGCAATTGGTAGCCCCCAAGGGCCGGCTCATTACAATGTGATGAGTCGGGTCTTCAATAAGTTGAGCAAAAAAAATGACTTTGCATTAGCCCCCAAGTGCCATGGTACATGCTGGCAGTAACATGGGACTTGCATATTCAATGTTATATCAATTTGAATAATGTAGCCCCCAAGTGCCGGGTCATAAGCCTGCAGCGACTCGGGACTATTCCTTCCATTGTAGAATAAATCATACCCATTGATAAAATAATAGCCATTGCGTCAAAGCGACTTTGAATACCTCATCTGTTGATAAGTCAATCCGGAGCTTAAATACCCGGCGGCTCTTGGTCGATGGCGATTTAATACGCCTCCATTGTAAGCCAGAATTTGTACAACCCGGCGGCTTATAGCCTTTGAGAAAATCAAGAATTGATAACCCTTTTGAGGCACCAATTTCCATCTTTGATGATGGGCTTGAATTTAATCATTTATGTAAGTCATAGCTCTGTAAATCCTGCAGAGTTTAAACAACATATGCCCTGGCGACTTAACGTCAAAAACCAGGGCGGGTAACCACCCAAATGTAGTCTTATCCTGCACATAATTAGATCACAAGATCCCTTGGCGGTTTACCGCAGGGCAGGTCATAATATCTCACATATAACCATTGATGTGTAACAAGGAGTCACAGATAAACCTGTTATGAATCATAACTTTGAAACATAACTATAATAATAATATTATACCTGTGATATTGAATTTTCACTGCCGGTTTATGTGACCTGTGCAGTAAGGGTGATAACCCAATCTTTAGAAATCAAGACTTCCAAATGTTTATGATTGTCATATGATGGCGACTTATCATCCAAAGTCAAACCGGGTTAAATAGCAACCACTCATATACACTTTAGATATGATCAAAAGAGCTTTAAATAAAATCCAAAAATTGTTTGCAAAAAGAGACTTCAAAAATTTTGAGGCTTCTGATTCGAATACGATCAGAAAACCGTCCCAAAGGGGTTAAGCTAAGATTCGAATATGATCATATAGACCCCAGTGGCTTTGGCGTTGCCGATCAAGAGGGTACCGATAGCTATGTTCTCTTTGGTTGGAATACGACCTATGTTTGAACAGGAAGCCCCCAAATGACCTTGAGAGTTGTTTAACGACGCTGATTCGAATACGATCCACGTCGGTTCCCAAAAGGGGTTGAGCTATGATTCGAATACGATCAAGAAGCCCCCTAGTGAGCTCGGCAGTGTGCCGATCAAGAGGGTACCGACAGCTATGTTCTCTTTGGTTCGAATACGACCTATGTTTGAACAGAAAGCCCCCTAGTGATCATGAGAGTATTTAACGACTCTGATTCGAATACGATCAGGGTCACACCAAAAAGGGTTAAGCTAAATTCGAATACGATCAACTCCCAATGGTCATTAAAGCAGAGTACCTATGTTTGGGTTGTGCTTTGTAAAGACTCTTTTTGGTCCCTTTAATTTTTCCTGAGAACTCGAACTTTGTGAGAGATAAATTCTTTTTGAACCGGAAAAACCGGATATTGAGAGTTTCAAAGCTTTGTGATAAACAAATTTACCTTGAACCGGATTTGAGAGCTTCAAAACTTTGTGGCAGATAAATTTCCCTTGAACCGGATTTTAAACCGGATATTTAAGAGCTTTAGTGCTTTGTGGGAGATGTTAAGTCTCTTGAGCCGGATCTAAACCGGAATCCTTCTTTTTTAAGCCAGAAATTTTCTCACGGCCTTTAAACTTTTTACCAATATGGCGGTAGCCTCCGGGACTGGGTTATTTTTCCCTCCAATGACCCAGAGTTCTTGAATGCATTGAAACCGACCAATGTTGTCGAGTCATATCATTGTAGCCCCCGAGTCTCAAGACGACTCGAGGAGTTGGCTTTGAGATTCTCCATATTGACCATAGCATAAGGTGTATATCATTGGTGTTGATAGAGCGATGTGAATCCATAGAAGGTTGAGGTGACTGTGGCGGGTTATAAATGTTCCTGTATGAGCTGTGTCAGCAACTCAGCCAATGGTCCCTTCCAACTGGCTGTTTGAAGTTAACCAAACTTTAGTGGCGGCGACTTGTGCGCCTGCCCATTTGAACCATCCAGTGCAGACGGCGGCTGATAATACATGATAATTTGCCTCCAATTTTGTTGGAAGAAAAAACCGGGCTTCCCAAGCAGTGACTTGCTCATACTCAATAATCAGCTCACGCAGACGGGTGTGGCCCGGTATGTTGATATAGACCAGGCCGTGAGAAACGGATGGTAAAGACGACTGCAACATCTGAGGCGGCACGGACAGATGAACCGGCCGTGGCGTTGTAAGCCGGTGCAGACGGGCAAGTCGTCCTCCTTGTTGTAAGCCGGCGTGGTCGCAGAGACGGCCACGGCGTTGTAAGCCGGTGCGGTCGCAAGAGACGGCCACGGCGTTGTAAGCCGGTGCGGTCGCGAGAGACGGCCACGGCGTTGTAAGCCGGTGCGGGAGTCCGTTGAGTAACGACGACCACCTGTGCCAAAAGATGTTGGCGTGCCTCCATCTCCGCGGTACAATGTCACTTTTTGTCATAAATAATTGCCCTGCATAAACAATATTGCAGACCAAGGCAAAGATAAACTTGCTCTTTAACAAAAACAATATGTGTTAATAAAACAAACTTGGATGAATATCACCTGATTCGCCCGGACAGATGAGTCGGCCACGGCGCTGTAAGCCGGCGCGGACGGGCGAGTTAATGTAAACCAGGCCACAGAGGATGGTGACTTTGCGCACGTTCATTCACCGGGCAGTATGACACGGACGAAACCCCAGTGCAGAACATTGCCATCGCTCGCTCCATACCCACAATATAACACCTCATTCGCAATGAACAATTGTCCTGATACGTCAGGCCAGTAGTTATCCACCACGGAGTTGATGATCACCGCGGTGAAGCTGAAATTAATCACGGGTGAGCCGACCGCGGCGTTGTAAGCTAGCGCAGATGGGTGGGTCAATCGCAGGCGCGGTAAACCGCGTGGACGGGTAAGTCAGCCGAATTGTGTTGATGTAGAGTGGACCACAGGGGCGGCGGCTTGAGCGCGTCCGTCGGGCGACTTATGAGAGCGGGCGCGGCGTTGGAGCCTAGCGCGCGCGGGCACAGACGGACGAGTCAGCCACATCGTGGTAGCCGGTGCAGGCGCTTGAGTTGGCCATGACGTTTAAACCAGTGCGAGCCTTATGTCGATGGCATGACGTCACTTTTGTAGTGGACTTTGTCCTGATTCGTCCGGATGGGAGATGATCCGTTCTACGCGGCAGAGGCTGCACGAGACTAGGGTGGGGATGCACTGGCAACGTGGCAGCTCAAAGCCCACCATGGCAGAGGCGGTTCAACGCGAGAGGGGTGGGAACGTCTCAAATCGCTGACAACCACGCCGGAGGTGACTTTAAGGCGACAGGAGGATCTGACAGTACTTGAATCGTTGATATCTTGTGATGACGACCACAGCTGATGGGTGTTGAAAACCTCTGTACTAACACTCCAGTCTCCTAGCCCCCACGTGGGAAGCATCCAATTTGTGAAACTCTGTTATTTCTCCTGTAGCTGCTGGCCAACGTATATTCCCACTGTAGACTTTAAGCATTGCCGTGTTGGTATTTTGAGGTCTTTTCTTGGCACGGTTCCATAGGAATACATATATGATGTCCCTGGAAATTGTGTACATGCAAGTACTTTTTCAATTTTCCAACCTGCTCCCCACTTCCCCTTGTTTGTCTTGAGGACAGGCTAACAGAAGAACACGCAGGGGCGCAGCAGCTCAGAAGCAAAACCGAGCAGGGACGTTGGGGGCGGCAGAACCGGCTGGCGACTTGAAGCACGGTGAGGCAAATCCGGCCGGCGACTCGAGGCCCGGTGGCCCTAGGTGCGGCGGCCCAGGGCGCGGGGAGGTTTCAGAGACGGCGCGGCTTATAGTGGCAGACGAGTGGTGAGCCGGAGCGGGGTGACTTGACCGCGGAGGCAAAACCGGCGAGGCGCGGGCGGGTCATGGCAGCGGTTTAGAGGCCGGGCGCTGGACGAGGACGACGCATGCATCCGAGCTCAGAGCAGGCCGGGACCAGCGAGTTGGCCAGCCGGCGTGGGAACCGGCCGCGGGGAGGAGATTGGCGTGGCAGGGCGACTCGGCGGGTCGACCCGAGGCGACCAGGTGAGCGAAACCAGGCCGTAGCAGCACCAAAAATCCTTCTCTGGGTCGTCGTTGACTTGGCTTTTTTTTCACTGTAACGAGGTACTTGGCTTTCCTTTTCCTGTACGTGTCCGAGCCCGTGTCAGACTAACAGCAGCCATATCTTCAATCTTTGAACAACTCCAAAGCCTTTCTTCTTCTATTTAATCCTGGTGAGGAGTAGTACTAGTCTCACGTGAGGAGGTGAAGATCCGTTGACTTTGGTCCATGTGCCCACTACTAATACAAGTAGTATTTTGCTAATTTAATCCCGATGAGCAGTATAGCTCTAGTCCTTCACGTGTACAGGTAACACTCCGAACTTGATCTAGACACGGACAACGGATCCATCCAATCCCGTCGGTCTCGGAGTAGTAACCTGGCACACAAATCACCTCGTGTAGATCTCGTCTCGGACTTGGCAGATTGAGACGACGTGATGGCGACGCCGCGACGTACATAGATGAAACCCTAATCCCCTTCGAACTTCAATCTCATCCTCCAAATTTTCAAAATTAACCAGCAAAATTAGGAACCCAGCCGGCGGCGAAATTTCTGAAAAGCTCGGCAACTGTTCCCTTGAGCCGGCGTGGCAACTGTTCCGTCCCGGGTTATCTTGCGTGATTGTTCTATGATTACTCTTCTTCATCTGGAAAATAGCGAGCTTCTCGATCCCTGAAAGATCCCTTCAAGAACTCAACACCACCGTGCGCCAGCCCCACGGTGGGCGCCAACTGTCGTGGAATTGTCACGGCAGATGTCCTTAGTGTCAGGACTTAGTCGCGAGGCCAGCGCATCTATGTGGTAGCTTGAGAGGGGTTGGGCCGAATCGAGAGACGCAACACAAGACAAGGATTTTGACAGCTTCGGGCCCCGGGAAACATCATCCGGTAACAATCCTACATGATGTTTGAGGCTAGGTCTCATTATGATCACGGGAGAGTCGCCGGGAACCGGCTCTCGGTGTCTAGCCCTAGAGATTGTTTCTTGTTACTTGTCCCTCTTTGGGGTGCCCTGCCCCTCCTTATATAAGTTAGAGGGGCAGGTTACACGTGGAGTCCTAGTAGGACTAGGACTAGTCTATCTTTTCTTACAAGTTGAATACAAGTCCGGGTCTTGCTTCCTCGTAAAGGAAATATTCGTCATCCCTTTCTTCTTAAGCCGGCCCATCATAAACGTGAGCCGGCCTTCTGGGCCTTGGGCCTTGTCTTCTATCTGACCCGCCATCGGGGCCATCCATGAATCGTCAGCCTCATGAATCGTCAGTCCTCCGGCAGGTCATCGGTGAAGCGCCAAGTCCGGCCGGGTCATACCGCGGGGTATATCCCCGACACAATGACTATGAGATTATGCAACTCCCGTTTACCGGAGGAACACTATGTGTGCTACCAAACGTCACAACGTAACTGGGTGATTATAAAGGTGCTCTACAGGTGTCTCCGAAGGTACTTGTTGGGTTGGCATATTTCGAGATTAGGATTTGTCACTCCGATTGTCGGACAGGTATCTCTGGGCCCACTCGGTAATGCACATCATTATAAGCCTTGCAAGCATTGTAACTAATGAGTTAGTTGCGTGATGATGTATTACGGAACGAGTAAAGAGACTTGCCGGTAACGAGATTGAACTAGGTATTGAGATACCGACGACCGAATCTCGGGCAAGTAACATACCGATGACAAAGGGAACAACGTATGTTGTTATGCGGTTTGACCGATAAAGATCTTCGTAGAATATGTGGGAGCCAACAATTCTTCCTGAATAGACTCGATTCTCCCGTCGAGAGTTTCTTTCATCCAGGTTCCGCTCTTGCTTATTGACCGGAGACGTGTCTCGGTCATGTCTACATTGTTCTCAAACCCGTAGGGTCCACACGCTTAAAGTTCGATGACGGTTATATTATGAGTTTATGTGTTTTGATGTACCAAAGGTAGTTCGGAGTCCCGGATTAGATCGGGGACATGACGAGGAGTCTCGAAATGGTCGAGACGTAAAGATCAATATATTGGACGACTATATTCGGACATCGGAAAGGTTCTGAGTGATTCGGGTATTTTTCAGAGTACCGGAGAGTTACGGGAATTCGCCGGGTAGTATATGGGCCTTATTGGGCTTTAGGGGAAAGAGAGGGGAGAGGTTGCACCCCCCCCCCCAAGGCCTAGTCCGAATTGGACTAGGGGGAGGGGCTGCGCCCCCTCCTTCCTTCTCTTCTCTCCCCCCTTTCCTTGACTCCTACTCCTACTACTTGGAAGGGGGGAATCCTACTCCCGGTGGGAGTAGGACTCCTCCTAGGGCGCACCATAGAGAGGGTCGGCCCTCCCCCTCCTCCAGTCCTTTATATACGGGGAGGGGGGCACCCCTTGGAGACACAATAATTGATCTCTTGGATCTCTTAGCCGTGTGTGGTGCCCCCCTCCACCATAGTCCACCTCGATAATATCGTAGTGGTGCTTTGGCGAAGCCCTGCGTCGGTAGAACATCATCATCGTCATCACGCTGTCGTGCTGATGGAACTCTCCCTCAAAGCTCGGCTGGATCGGAGTTCGAGGGACGTCATCGAGCTGAACATGTGCTGAACTCGGAGGTGTCGTGCGTTCGGTACTTGATCGCTCGGATCGTGAAGACGTACGACTACATCGACCGCACGTTGTGCTAACGCTTCCGCTTTCGGTCTACGAGGGTACGTGGACAACACTCTCCCCTCTCGTTGCTATGCATCACCATGATCTTGCGTGTGCGTAGGAATTTTTTTGAAATTACTACGTTCCCCAACAGTGGCATCCGAGCCTGATTTTATACGTAGATGTTATATGCACGAGTAGAACACAAGTGAGTTGTGGGCGATACAAGTCATACTGCTTACCAGCATGTCACACTTTGGTTCGGCGGTATTGTTGGATGAGGCGGCCCGGACCGACATTACGCGTATGCTTACGCGAGACTGGTTCTACCGACGTGCTTTGCACACAGGTGGCCGGCGGGTGTCAGTTTCTCCAACTTTAGTTGAACGGAGTGTGGCTACGCCTGGCCCTTGAGAAGATTAAAACAGCACTAACTTGACGAACTATCGTTGTGGTTTTGATGCGTAGGTAAGAACGGTTCTTTCTCAGCCCGTAGCAGCCACGTAAAACTTGCAACAACAAAGTAGAGGACGTCCAACTTGTTTTTGCAGGGCATGTTGTGATGTGATATGGTCAAGGCATGATGCTAAATTTTATTGTATGAGATGATCATGTTTTGTAACCGAGTTATCGGCAACTGGCAGGAGCCATATGGTTGTCGCTTTATTGTATGCAATGCAATCGCCCTGTAATGCTTTACTTTATCACTAAGCGGTAGCGATAGTCGTAGAAGCATAAGTTGGCGAGATGACAATGATGCTACGATGGAGATCAAGGTGTCGCGCCGGTGACGATGGTGATCATGACGGTGCTTCAGAGATGGAGATCACAAGCACAAGATGATGATGGCCATATCATATCACTTATATTGATTGCATGTGATGTTACCTTTTATGCATCTTATCTTGCTTTGACTGAAGGTAGCATTATAAGATGATCTCTCACTAAATTATCAAGGTATAAGTGTTCTCCCTGAGTATGCACCATTGCGAAAGTTCTTCGTGCTGAGACACCACGTGATGATCGGGTGTGATAGGCTCTACGTTCAAATACAACGGGTGCAAAACAGTTGCACACATGGAATACTCAGGTTAAACTTGACGAGCCTAGCATATAACAGATATGGCCTCGGAACACTGAGACCGAAAGGTCGAGCGTGAATCATATAGTAGATATGATCAACATAGTGATGTTCACCATTGAAACTACTCCATCTGACGTGTTGATCGGACATGGTTTAGTTGATTTGGATCACGTGATCACTTAGATGATTAGAGAGATGTCTATCTAAGTGGGAGTTCTTAAGTAATATGATTAATTGAACTTAAATTTATCATGAACTTAGTCCTGGTATATTAGCATATCTATGTTGTAGATCAATAGCTCGCGTTTAGCTCCCCTGTTTTATTTTGATATGTTCCTAGAGAAAACTAAGTTGAAAGATGTAGTAGCAATGATGCGGACTTGGTCCGTGATCTGAGGATTAACCTCATTGCTGCACAGAAGTATTATGTCCTTGATGCATCGCTAGGTGACAGAACTATTGCAGGAGCAGATGCAGACGTTATGAATGTTTTGACAAAAGCTCGGTATGATGACTACTTGATAGTTTAGTGCACCATGCTTTACGTCTTAGAACCGGGACTTCAAAAATGTTTTGAACGCCACGGAGCATATAAGATGTTCCAAGAATTGAAATTGGTATTTCATACTCGTGCCCATATCAAGAGGTATGAGACCTCTGACAGTACTTTGCCAATAAGATGGAGGAGAATAGCTCAACTAGTGAGCATGTGCTCAGATTGTCTGAGTACTACAATTACTTGAATCAAGTGGGAGTTAATTTTCTAGATAAGATAGTAATTGACAAAGTTCTCTAGTCACTATCACCAAGTTAATAGAACTTCGTGATGAACTATAATATGCAAGGGATGGCGAAAGTAATTCCCGAGCTCTTCGCGATCCTGAGATCGGCGAAGGTAGAAATCAAGAAAAGAGCATCAAGTGTTGATGGTTAACAAGATCACTAGTTTCAAGAAAAGGGCAAAGGGAAAGAAGGGGAACTTCAAGAAGAACGACAGGAAAGTTGCTGCTCAAGTGAAGAAGCCCAAGTTTGGACCTAAGCCTGATACTGAGTGCTTCTACTGCAAAAAGGACTGGTCACTGGAAGCGGAACTACCCCAAATAATTGGCGGATAAGAAGGATGGCAAAGTGAACAAAAGTATATTTGATATACATGTTATTGATGTGTACTTTACTAGTGTTTATAGCAACCCCTCGGTACTTGATACTGGTTCAGTTGCTAAAGAGTAGTAACTCGAAACGGGAGTTGCATAATGAACAGAAACTAGTTAAGGATGAAGTGACGATGTGTATTGGAAGTGGTTCCAAGATTGATATGAGCATCATCGCACACTCCCTATACTTTCGGGATTAGTGTTGAACCTAAATAAGTGTTATTTGGTGTTTGCGTTGAGCATGAATATGATTTGATCATGTTTATTGCAATACGGTTATTCATTTAAGTTAGAGAATAATTGTTGTTCTGTTTACATGAATAAAACCTTATATGGTTACACACCCAATGAAAATGGTTCGTTGGATCTCAATCGTAGTGATACACATATTCATAATATTGAAGCCAAAAGATGCAAATTTAATAATGATAGTGCAACTTATTTGTGGCACTGCCGTTTAGGTCATATTGGTATAAAGCGCATGAAGAAACTCCATGTTGATGGGCTTTTGGAATCACTTGATTACGAATCACTTGATGCTTGCGAACCATGCCTCTTGGGCAAGATGACTAAAACGGCGTTCTCCGGAATAATGGAGCGAGCAACAGATTTGATGGAAATCATACAACTGATGTATGTGATCCGATGAAAATTGAGGCTCGTGGCGGGTATCGTTATTTTCTGACCTTCACAGATGATTTGAGCAGATATGGGTATATCTACTTGATGAAACATAAGTCTAAAACATTTGAAAAGTTCATATAATTTCAGAGTGAAGTGGAGAATCATCGTAGCAAGAAAATAAAGTTTCTACGATCTGATCATGGAGAAGAATATTTGAGTTACGAGTTTGGTCTTCATTTGAAACAATGCGGAATAGTTTCGCAACTCACGCCACCTGGAACACCACAGCGTAATGGTGTGTCTGGACGTCATAACCGTACTTTATTAGTTATATGGTGCAATCTATGATGTTTCTTACCAATCTACCACTATCGTTTTGGGGTTATGCATTAGAGACAGCTGCATTCACGTTAAAAAGGGCACCATCTAAATCCGTTGGGATGACACCTTATGAACTGTGGTTTGGCAAGAAACCAAAGTTGTCGTTTCTTAAAGTTTGGGGTTGCAATGCTTATGTGAAAAGTTTCAACCTGATAAGCTCAAACCCAAATCGGAGAAATGTGTCTTCATAGGATACCCAAAGGAGACAGTTGGCTACATCTCTATCACAGATCCGAAGGCAAGATATTCGTTGCTAAGAATGGATCCTTTCTAGAGAAGGAGTTTCTCTCGAAAGAAGTGAGTGGGAGGAAAGTAGAACTTGATGAGGTAAATGTACCTGCTCCCTTATTGGAAAGTAGTTCATCACAGAAACCGGTTCCTGTGACACCTACACCAATTAGTGAGGAAGTTAATGATGATGATCATGAAACTTCAGATCAAGTTGTTACTGAACCTCGTAGGTCAACCAGAGTATGATCCGCACAAGAGTGGTACGGTAATCCTGTTCTGGAGGTTATGTTACTAGACCATGACGAACCTACAAACTATGAAGAAGCGATGGTGAGCCAGATTCCGCAAAATAGCTTGAGGCCATGAAATCTGAGATGGGATCCATGTATGAGAACAAAGTGTGGACTTTGGTTGACTTGCCCGATGATAGGCAAGCCATAGAAAATAAATGGATCTTCAAGAGGAAGACGGACGCTGATAGTAGTGTTACTATCTACAAAGCTAGACTTGTCGAAAAAGGTTTTTGACAAAGTTCAAGGTGTTGACTACGATGAGATTTTCTCACTCGTATCGATGCTTAAAGTCTGTCCGAATCATGTTAGCAATTGTCGAATTTTAATGAAATCTGGCAAATGGATAACAAAACTACAATCCTTAATGGATTTATTAAAGAAGAGTTGTATATGATGCAACCAGAAGGTTTTGTCAATCCTAAAGGTGCTAACAAAATGTGCAAGCTCCAGCGATCCATCTGTGGACTGGTGCAAGCATCTCGGAGTTGGAATATACGCTTTGATGAGTTGATTAAAGCATATAGTTTTATACAGACTTGCGGTGAAGCCTGTATTTACAAGAACGTGAGTGGGGGCACTACATCATTTCTGATAAATATATGTGAATGACATATTGTTGATCAGAAATAATGTAGAATTTTCTGGAAAGCATAAAGGAGTATTTGAAAGGAGTTTTTCAAAGAAAGACCTCGGTGAAGTTGCTTACATATTGAGCATCAAGATCTATAGAGATAGATCAAGACGATTGATAAGTTTTTTCAATGAGTACATGCCTTGACAAGATTTTGAATTAGTTCAAAATGGAACAGTCAAAGAAAGAGTTCTTGCATGTGTTACAAGGTGTGAAATTGAGTAAGACTCAAAGCCCGACCACGGCAGAAGATAGAAAGAGAATGAAAGTCATTCCCTATGCCTCAGCCATAGGTTCTATAAAGTGTGCCATGCTGTGTACCAGATCTATTGTATGCCCTACACTGATTTTGGCAAGGGAGTACAATAGTGATCTAGGAGTAGATCACTGGACAGCGGTCAAAATTATCCTTAGTGGAATAAGGATATGTTTCTCGATTATGGAGGTGATAAAAGGTTCGTCATAAAGAGTTACGTCGATGCAAGCTTTGACACCGATCTGGATGACTCTAAGTCTCGATATAGATACATATTGAAAGTGGGAGCAATTAGTTAGAGTAGCTCCGTGCAGAGCATTGTTGACATAGAAATTTGCAAAATACATACTGAATATGGCAGACCCGTTGACTAAACTACTCTCACAAGCAAAACATGATCACACCTTAGTACTCTTTGGGTGTTAATAACATAGCGATGTGAACTAGATTATTGACTCTAGTAAACCCTTTGGGTGTTGGTCACATGACGATGTGAACTATGGGTGTTAATCACATGGTGATGTGAACTATTGATGTTAAATCACATGGCGATGTGAGCTAGATTATTGACTCTAGTGCAAGTGGGAGACTGAAGGAAATATGCCCTAGAGGCAATAATAAAGTTATTATTTATTTCCTTATTTCATGATAAATGTTTATTATTCATGCTAGATTTGTATTAACCGGAAACATAATACATGTTGAATACATAGACAAACAGAGTGTCACTAGTATGCCTCTACTTGACTAGCTCGTTAATCGAAGATGGTTGAGTTTCCTAGCCATAGACATGAGTTGTCATTTGATTAACGGGATCACGTCATTAGAAGAATGATGTGATTGACTTGACCCATTCCGTTAGCTTAGCACTTGATCGTTTAGTATTCTGCTATTGCTTTCTTCATGACTTATACATGTTCTTATGACTATGAGATTATGCAACTCCCGTTTACCGGAGGAACACTTTGTGTGCTACCAAACGTCACAATGTAACTGGGTGATTATAAAGGTGCTTTACAGGTGTCTCCGAAGGTACTTGTTGGGTTAGCATATTTCGAGATTAGGATTTGTCACTCCGATTGTCGGAGAGGTATCTCTGGGCCCACTCGATAATGCACATCACTATAAGCCTTGCAGGCATTGTAACTAATGAGTTAGTTGCGGGATGATGTATTACGAAACGAGTAAAGAGACTTGCCGGTAACGAGATTGAACAAGGTATTGAGATACCGACGGTCGAATCTCGGGCAAGTAACATACCGACGACAAAGGGAACAACGTATGTTGTTATGCGGTTTGACCGATAAAGATCTTCGTAGAATATGTGGGAGCCAATATGAGCATCCAGGTTTCGCTATTGGTTATTGACCAGAGACGTGTCTCGGTCATGTCTACATTGTTCTCGAACCCGTAGGGTCCGCACGCTTAAAGTTCGATGACGGTTATATTATGAGTTTATGTGTTTTGATGTACCGAAGGTAGTTCGGAGTCCCGGATGAGATCGGGGACATGACGAGGAGTCTCGAAATGGTCGAGACGTAAAGATCGATATATTGGATGACTATATTCGGACATCGGAAAGGTTCCGAGTGATTCGGATATTTTTCGGATTACAGAAGAGTTACGGGAATTCGCCGGGTAGTATATGAGCCTTATTGGGCTTTAGGGCTGCACGGGAGCTCCTGTTCGGCGCCTTATGCGCCCGAACAGCTCCCTGGCGCCTGAAGGAGATGTCTACTGGGCCGGCCCAGAAACCTTCGCTTGATCGCGGCGCCTCACAGCGAACAAGTAGAAGGCCCGAACAGCTCCCTGGCGCCTGAAGGAGATGTCTACTGGGCCGGCCCAGAAACCTTCGCTTGATCGCTGCGCCTCTCAGGGAGTAGGATTCGCACTTAGCATCTCACCCTTCGCATATCAGTGCATGAACCACTAGACCATCAAACGACTTGTGTTCACAGACTTCGGTTTCCTTCTTTTATCCTTTCTCCAGCTTGCAAAGCCCCTGGTGTGGCAAAGCGTCCCAAACCATTTTTTCTTTTTTTTCTTCTCTTTTTCTGTAACGGTTTTATTTGCCTTTTTCCTAAATACGTGAACTTTCTAAAAAAATCAGCGGAAACATTTAAAAAAAAGAAATGAACTTTTTTCAAATTTGAAAAAAGTTCATCATAATTGAAGAAAGTTCATCGAATTTTAGCAAAGTTCATCATAATTGAAAAAAGTTCATTGAAATATAATAAAAGTTCATCGAATTTGAGAAAAGTTCATCATAATTCAAAAAATTCACCGAATCTGGAAAATAGTTCATCGAATTCGAAAAAGTTCATCGAATTAAAAAAACGTCGAATTTGGAAAAAGTTCATTGACTTAAAAATGAGTTCATCGAATTTGCAAATAAGTTCACCGAATTAGAAAAAAGTTCATGCAATTAGAAGAAAAGTTCACTACATTTGAAAAAAGTTCATCGAACTTGAAAAATAGTTCATCAAATTTTGAAAACAGTTCATCAAAGTTGAAAAAAAGTTCATGAAATCCGGTGAACATTATGAATTAGAAAAGGTAAAAAAAAGCAAAAGAAAAAAGAAAAAGAAAAGAAGAAAGAAAAAGGAAATAAGAAAGAAAAAGAAAAGAACGAACACAAGAGGTAAGAAAATACACTTGACCACAAAACGTTGAGTGGCGGGGTGGTTATCACGTGGCACGCTGAACCGCTGCCGCGCGGGTTCGAGTCCTCCCAGGTACATCTTTTTTGCATCAGTTTAGATAGAAAGAAAGAATTTGGGCCGGCCCGCGTCGCGAGGGGGGATATGCGCCCTATACGATTAACACTGTATCCGGCGCTGAGGGCGCCGAAAGGGAACCAGCGGGCTGCGCCCCTCCTTCCTTCTCTTCTCTCTCCCCTTTCCTTGACTCCTACTCCTACTACTTTGAAGGGGGGAATCCTACTCCCGGTGGGAGTAGGACTCCTCCTAGGGCGCGCCATAGAGAGGGCCGGCCCTCCCCCTCCTCCACTCCTTTATATACGGGGAGGGGGCACCCCTTGGAGACACAACAATTGATCTCTTGGATCTTTTAGCCGTGTGCGGTGCCCCCTCCACCATAGTCCACCTCGATAATATCGTAGCGGTGCTTAGGCGAAGCCCTGCGTCGGTAGAACATCATCATCGTCACCACGCCGTCGTGCTGACGGAACTCTCCCTCAAAGTTCGGCTGGATCGGAGTTCGAGGGGCGTCATCGAGCTGAACGTGTGCTGAACTCGGAGGTGCCGTGCGTTCGGTACTTGATCGGTCGGATCGTGAAGACGTACGACTACATCAACCGCGTTGTGCTAACGCTTCCGCTTTCGGTCTACGAGGGTATGTGGACAACACTCTCCCCTCTCGTTGCTATGCATCACCATGATCTTGCGTGTGCGTAGGAATTTTTTTGAAATTACTACGTTCCCCAACACCAGATACACCTCGCAGCCCTGCCGTGCAAGCCACGTGTCAGGGCGGGGCTGTACACGCCCCGGGGGCTCCTCCCGGAGGGGGGCCCCCTCCCACGCACAAGTGGAAGCACCATGCTCCGCGCTGGCCGTCGACACTGCCGAGGAGCGGCTATGCCCGTGCACAAGCGGAAGCACTATGCTCCGCGATGGTGATAAACAACTGAGGGCGGCCCCACGGTCGTACCAACCTCAGGGAGCCCCAGAGCTCAGCGTCCGACCTCACCGCAAACGCCTCCCCACGGGAGAGCCGTGCGAGGGGGCTGGACACGAGGGCTGCGC
Organism: Triticum aestivum; assembly: GCF_018294505.1. Lineage (NCBI taxonomy): Eukaryota > Viridiplantae > Streptophyta > Magnoliopsida > Poales > Poaceae > Triticum > Triticum aestivum. The sequence continues at coordinate 287,817,039 of NC_057811.1, forward strand.
TCGGGTTACTCCCAAGCGTACGCCACCCAACTAGGTCTCCTGGGCCTGCGGACTGCGCTCGGGTCACGCCCGAGCGCACGCCGCTCAAACAGGTCTCCCGGACCTGGTCGTCGCACGCCCCTCCCGAGGCCTTGGCGAGGGCAGGTACGGAAATTGTTTGCGCGTCAAGGGGGACTCCTGAGCATTGCGACTCAGGAGCCTAACTAGTCACGTAGCCCCTCACTCCTTCGTCCGTCCTAGTCTCCGGTTGGCCCAACGGCGGTTGAGGTATGCACGGGGCCGGGCTCTGCAGACGTAGAACATTAATCTATCCTCGCGCACTCTTCCTATAAGCTGTTTGCGCGTCAAGGGGGACTCCTGAGCATCGCGACTCAGGAGCCTAACTGGTCACGTAGCCCCTCACTCCTTGGTCCGTCCTGGTCTCCGGTCGGCCCAACGGCGGTTGAGGTATGCGCGGGGCCGGGCTCTGCCGACGCAGAACACAAAGTGGATAGGAAGAAAATCGCAAAATCTCGAAGCAGATATTACAAAACATGTTGTCCTCACAATATCGAATGAAAGTTTAACGCCTCCACGAGGCCTGATGCATATTACAGGAACGAAACAGGAAAGTAGCCGCAGGTCACCCCTGGACACCGCCATCACCTGCAGAAGGTGCTCCTCCTTGGGTAACGACGTCTTCACCTGCACCACCAGCCGCAGGATCGGTGGCATCACCGGACAAGGGTGCAGAGGCAAAGTCGCGGAACTTCTTCAGCAGGGCCTCCACCTGACCTTGCACGGCTGCGGAGGCGGCTGCGCAGTGATCATCGGCCACAGGCTCCAGCAGCTCGTCAAGACAAGCGCTGGGGTCGCGAAGGTGCAGATGGCTGAAGACGCGAGTCAATGCAGCTGAAGACAGGACGCGAGCTTCTGCCTCTGCCATGGGCCCGATACCATCCACGACTTCCTCAAGTGCCTTCACCAAGAGAGGAAGCAGCAGGGCGGGGCCATCCTCATCGGTGGTCAGCGGCCTCTCCAAGCCATGCTCGTAGAGCGTCTTTAGTGCTGCGCGAGACCTCTTCTCGAGATCGGCAAAGGCCACGCGGTCTCCGGCCAGGACCCGCGCCTTGGCATCAAGATCGGCCTCCCTCGCCTTCACCTTCCGCTCCAGCTCTTCCAGTCGTCTGCGCTCGGCGGCCTGCGTCTTCCCCAACTCCTCCAGCTCAGCATCACGGTTCTTGACGGCGTCCTCCCGGGCCTTCATCTCCTCCTCCTTCACCAGGCGGCCGCGTGCTTCTTCGGTGCGCTTGTCGCGCAGGCTCTTCAGCTCGTCCTCCAGCTCTTGGTAGCGGTCGTGGGCGGCCTTGGCGTCTTTCAGTGCCGCCTCACGATCGGCAGCAGCATTGGCGGCGCTCTGCTTCTCCTTCTCGGAAGACGCCGCGGCCTGGCTCAGCGTCGCGCAGACCGCCGAGTCAGAGTGAAGCCAGCCAGAGGACAGCTCCAGGCGCCCGGCGACCAGACGCAGGTCCGCGCTCAGGAGATCTGCCTGCAGCTGGGTCATCTCCAAAAGAGCGCATTCCAGGACGGCAGCAGAGGCAGAAGAACCTGGGAGTGGAGGTGCGGCAGTGGGAGGAGACGACGCTGTCACCAGGGCTTGGGAGACTGCGGGTTCCGGAGCAGTCGGGACCTCTTCAGCCGAGCCAGATGCCGGCACTTCAGGAGCCAGAGGGGCCATGGGGGCTGACTCCTCCCGACGATGCTCTTCTTGGCCTCGCGAGGGCGACCGGGCTGGGGAGGCGCGAGCGATGCTGCCTTTCTCTGCGGAGGGAGGCGTGGCCGCCGTATCCCCTTCCTTTTCTTCGCCGAAGGTGTCGGCCTGATCGATCAAGGGTGAACGTCAGGAAATAATAAGTACAGGCAGGGACAAGACAAAGCTCAAGGCACTTACCGATCCACCGCGACGTATTCCACCTTCCGCTTGGGGAGCTTGAAGCCCGAAAGTTTCGGAACCTAGGGAGTAGGCGCGCGGGTTCCGGGGGCAGAAGACGGTGCAGCAGGAGAGCTGGAGACAGCCCCAGGCGGCATCAAGGCAGAGGCAGCATCCCGAGGGATCAGCGACGACCTACTCCTCGTCGGGACGACGGGCAGTTCTCCCTCCTCTTGGCGAGCCTCGACTTCGGCGTCGTCAGGAAGGGCGCGGAGGATTTCAGCTTTGCTCAAGGGGGAGTTTTCCCCCGTCTCTTCGAGGGTCGCCTCCGAGTCCCCCTCCTCTTCTTTCCCCCCATGGGACTCGTCAGAAGATAGCTCCACCGGCTTCCGTGCCGTCGGGGCTCTGGAGAGCGCAGGCGGCACCAGCCCGCGTGCGTCGAAGGTCAGCGTGGAAAGCACAAGTGGCTCCCAGTCCTTGCGGAGGAACAAAGGAGTGAAGGCGCTCGGCGGGTACTCCTGGTTATCCCCAACCAGGAGGCGTAGGACAGAAGCTAGTTCGTCGTCAGGCAGGGCCCCCGGCCTCAGGCGGATCTTGTCTTCTCCATCTCCAAGCTTCCACAAGGGGCGCGATCGCGCCTGGAGCGGGGCGACGCGCAGCATCAAGAATTCCCTCAGGAGCATGGCCCCTGTGACCTTCGCCGCCTTCGTGCCTGGCTTCAGGTCGGTCTGCATCTGGTCCAACACAGACGACGCCCGCTCATCAGCGAGCTTCGCGCAGGGCCACCCTTTGTTGAACTAGGGCGCCTCCGTTGGCAAGGCGAAATGCGGATGGGCGCGCTTGGCGTCCATCATGACCCATTTGGCTCGGATATTGTCGGCCCTCTTCCCGGTGCTCGAAATTGAGTTGGCCTTGCCAGATGCGATGAAATTGGCGCACCCGGAGATGTGTCCATCGCTGACGTGAAGGAAGAAGAAGTGGCGTAGAAGCGCCATGGATGGCATCACACCCAGGTACGCCTCGCAGTAGTAGGCGAAGATGGACAGGAGGAGGATATAGTTGGGGTGGAGGTGCAACGCCTGCAACCCGTAGTGGTCAAGGACCTCATAAAAGAAATCGGAGAAGGGGGGAACCAACCCGACGGCGATGCTGCTCGAGAAGAAGGGGAAGAAGGTGCTTCCCTCGGGCTCCGGCACGTCGGAGGCAAGCCGGAGCTCCGTCTTGCCCCCTTCATTGCTCTCCCCCGCCGTCAGCAGGCGCGCGGAGGCAAGGCTCTTTTCTGTGATGGTGGGTGCTTCCAGAGCTGGCTCGTACCAAGCCGGCGCCGAGGAGGGCTTGGTCTTGCGCGGCGCCATGGGTCGCAGATGCGGAGCAAGATTGGAGCAGATCTGGAGGTATCGGTGGCGAGGAGCGAGAAAGGGGATCTGGAGCAAGGCGAGGAAGAAGCAATGAAGGCAAGCGCTGTCTGCGCTAGCCTTTTGTCAGGTCGGGTAGTTGCCGAGGCAGCGTGGGGAAGTGGAGACGCCCACGTTCAATCAACCGCCACGCGTCAACCGAGGCCGCAGGCTTTTGGGCCCTGCGGCGCTACGCGCTTGGCCCTTGGCTTCGCCTGTACGGCCCATCTTCATCAACAAGGCATTCAAGACCCTCGCAAGAGGCCAAGCCTCGCGAGGCGGACGACGCAATACCTCCTCAGGAGCGGCCTCACCAGGCTGCCTCGCGAGGAGCGGAGATATCAAGGCGGGGCAAACCTCGCGAGGCTCTAGTGACGTGAGCCATGACGATCGACACCACGCGGGCGCCAGGCAGGCGCAAGGCGGGCGCTAGCACGCGCAGCGTCCTTGTTTCCTCTTTGGTGCTAAGGATGCAAGCGCAGGCGCGGAGTACCGAGGCATCAGGCAAAGGTTTCCATATCGGTGCAACGAAACCGAAGACCAGCAGGACGGCAGGACGGAGATCACCATTGAGCCGAAGGCGGCGTCACCACCAGAGCCTTTTGCAGGCGAAGACCACTTTTGTCAGGATAGCTTGTACTAGTTGTCCCCTTTCAAATTGCCCGCCGTTGTTGGCTCCCTTCCCGTTCAATATTTGGGGAGAGGACCAGGGCCTATATAAGTAGAGCTAGCCACCACGGTAGGGGGCATCTTGATGGGATAACGCACTTAGAGGCATCTCACCCACACAAGTTAGTCGAACACAAGAACACCTCAACCTCAGGAGGTTGTTCTTCCCCTTGTACTGTTCTTCATCAGCCCAAGAGGCAATCCACCACCACAACACTGGAGTAGGGTATTACACCACAAAGGTGGCCCGAACCAGTATAAATCTTGTGTCTTTGTGTTGCTAGTTCTCCGGGTTCGTCCACGAGATCTTAGTGAGCTAGGGCGTGGATCGGTAGGAGGGAAAGAACTTCACGCGCACCCCAGAGTTTGAACCTTAAGGGTTTGCCGGAACCCCACATCCGACAGGGTGCTAGTACGATAATTTCTAGAGAAAATGGCACTTCCAAAATTTACTAGAGATTGTTGATTTCATGCTGGAGCCCGTGATAAGTGGGATTCCACGATGAACATAGATATGTCCAGCAAGCGCTGGCAAAAGGACAGTGGAAGAACAAATGATCTCTAGTCTCCAAGACCTACAGCCCACATAGAACACAAGTGTAATCAGGGATGAAGAAGCTTTTCCTTTGAAGCATTGCCCTGGTATTTTGTCTATTATGAAGCAATAGCCAAAAGAAAATTTTGTGTTTGAGTTGACAACAGGTTTTTCAAAGTCCTTTGAATGCAGGGATGACCACCTGATGGTTTGTCAGAGTTGTGTAGGCTTGGGAGACCTGAAACCTAGTTGCACTAGATGGAATTTGTCGTTGGTCTGCTTCATCCCTTATAAAAAATTGTTGGAGCATTTGAGACGTCATCTAGAACTGAGAATAGCCTACCTTAGGGAGCGGTAAGTTGAAGTGGTCAGAAAGATCTTCCATGGAGCCAATTGAGTTAACTGTGATATGTTGATTCTTAGAGAATGAAAACAAATGAGGCCAAACCTGGTGGTTGGGGGTTTCATCCCAAGAGATCATTTCCATCTTAGTTGATCCAAATCTTTCGCAATCAAATACACAAATAGTCAGTTGCAGTTGATTCAGTCCAAAATCCAAATCCTAAAGTGGGTGAGGGTGTCCCTGACTAACAGGTCCTCGGGCTGCCGGCCTATCTCTCATGGGCCGAACTGGTGGGCCGCTCTTGATTTATCAAAGGAAGGCCAGACTACAGGCGACCCTATGCTCTAGAAGGAATACTCCACAAGACTTGGCGCACAAGACGAGGACTCTTCTAAATCCTAGGCCTTTGTGCATTATTGATTTCTACTACACAACCTTCTTCTTGTAGACGTTGTTGGGCCTCCAAGTGCAGAGGTTTGTAGGACAGTAGCAAATGTCCCTCAAGTGGATGACCTAAGGTTTATCAATCCGTGGGAGGCATAGGATGAAGATGGTCTCTCTCAAACAACCTTGCAACCAAATAGCAAAGAGTCTCTTGTGTCCCCAACACACCCAATACAATGGTAAATTGTATAGGTGCACTAGTTCGGCGAAGAGATGGTGATACAAGTGCAATATGAATGGTAGATATAGGTTTTTGTAATCTGAAAATATAAAAACAGCAAGGTAACTAATGATAAAAGTGAGCGAAAACGGTATTGCAATGCGTTGAAACAAGGCCTAGGGTTCATACTTTCACTAGTGCAAGTTCTCTCAACAATAATAACATAATTGGATCATATAACTATCCCTCAACATGCAACAAAGAGTCACTCCAAAGTCACTAATAGCGGAGAACAAACGAAGAGATTATTGTAGGGTACAGAACCACCTCAAAGTTATTCTTTCCGATCAATCCATTGGGCTATTCCTATAAGTGTCACAAACAGCCCTAGAGTTCGTAGTAAAATACACCTTACGACACAAATCAACCAAAACCCTAATTTCACCTAGATACTCCAATGTCACCTCAAGTATCCGCGGGTATGATTATATGATATGCATCACACAATCTCAGATTCATCTATTCAACCAACAGAAAGAACTTCAAAGAGTGCCCCAAAGTTTCTACCAGAGAGTCAAGACGAAAACGTGTGCCAACCCCTATGCATAAGTTCACAAGGTCACATAACCCGCAAGTTGATCACCAAAACATACATCAAGTAGATCACGTGAATATCCCATTGTCACCACAGATAAGCACATGCAAGACATACATAAAGTGTTCTCAAATACTTAAAGACTCAATCCGATAAGATAACTTCAAAGGGAAAACTCAATCCATTACAAGAGATAGAGGGGGAGAAACATCATAAGATCCAACTATAATAGCAAAGCTCGCGATACATCAAGATCGTGCCGAATCAAGAACACGAGAGAGAGAGAGAGAGAGAGAGAGAGAGATCAAACACATAGCTACTAGTACATACCCTCATCCCCGAGGGTGAACTACTCCCTCCTCATCACGGAGAGCGCCGGGATGATGAAGATGGCCACCGGTGAGGGATCCCCCCTCCGGCAGGGTGCCAGAACAGGGTCCCGATTGGTTTTTGGTGGCTACAGAGGCTTGCGGCGGTGGTACTCCCGATCTAGGTTTCTTTTCGGGGGTTTCTGTATTTATAGAAATTTTTGGCGTCGGTCTCACGTCAGGGGGGTCTCTGAGTCATCCACGAGGCAGGGGGCGCACCCAGTGGGGTAGGCCGCGCCCTCCACCCTCGTGGATGGCTCGGGACTCTTCTGGCCCAACTATTTTACTCCGGGGGCTTCTTTGGTCCATAAAAAATCATCAAAAATTGGCACGTCAATTGGACTCCGTTTGGTATTCCTTTTCTGTAAAACTCAAAAACAAGGAAAAAACTGAAACTGGCACTAGGCTCTAGGTTAATAGGTTAGTCCTAAAAATCATATAAAATAGCATATAAAGCATCCTAGATGGATAATATAATAGCATGGAACAATCAAAAATTATAGATACGTTGGAGACGAATCAATTATATAAAACGAGACTAGGCTAGTCAATAAATCATATATAAAAGAAGAACCATCATCCTACTCACCTAGGGTTTAGTTCATCTGATCTCGTGGTAGATCAATTCTATAACCATCATATACACTTCAATATAATCAAGCAGGACGTAGAGTTTTACCTCTTTGAGATGGGCCGAACCTGGGTGAACATCTTCTCCTTCGTCTCCTGTTCCCTATTGATCCAAGATCCACAGCACAGGACCCCATACCCCAGATCCGCTGGTTTTGACAATGACATTGGTGCTTTCATCGGGAGTTTTGCTGTGAGATTGACAAAGGATCAATGGCTCGCGTGCAGATCAACTGCGATGTTGGCATCTTCGTCGCCGGCTCGACTGGTCACCTTGGCTCGATCAAGGATTGTGCTCCGTGTCAGATTGTCATGATTGGGCAAGGGCCTTCATCAAACATCAACTCTGATCTCTATCAAGATCATGGAAGAATCATCCATGGAGCTCGGGGGCTCAACGTCAACATTGCCCTCGGGCGACCGTGCTATTTTTCTGGACAGCGAAGTAGTATCCATCGTCCCCGCCTCCTTGAGTGTCGCTTTGATGATTGCTTTGGTGGAAATGTGCGTAATAGTGTGTACAACAACCCTGTAAAATGATGTTGCATTCCGATGGAGGAATCTCCGGCAATCTCCAACCTACCGGAGCCTTGTCGAATCTGGACGGGAATCTAGACGAGTTTGGGGTGAGTAGTCCAAAGCCCAGCTCGGACATCCTTTGGAAAATCCAACCATTCGTCGGCTGTGGAATTCCTATATCTACTATCCCTCAAAATTTCAGCTCGATCCGACCGTTCAAACTTCAGGGAAACTTCCGATGAGTGGATCAATTTTCGGATCTGTTTTCTGTGCGAATACGAATCCGACCCGAGTTCAGCTTTCTTCATGAACGGGATATTGGACATCCTTTTTGAAGGAATTTCTATCGAGGGTATTGTGTGTTGTTCTCAAACACGTCTACAAATTTTGAGTTTCTTTTGAAGCGATCTTTACCGTCACGCGGTGTCAAATCGGCCCGACAATGTTGCTCCACGGTGGCCGACCTGCACTACACGGGTAGTCGCTTCATCGAGCCGAGCTCAACCTTATCGGATCATCATCTTGGCAAGCCGACCAAGAGTTCGGCATCGCGAAGGCTAAATCATCACCAACATCGTCGCCGCATGGATTGCATGGGTCAGGGGCGCCGGCATAACCGCGCGGTCACTTCATCAAGCCGGCATTGATCGCGTCACAAATTTTGACCTGCATCGGCATGGCCGCGCCAATGCTTCTTCAAGCCGATGTCCACCATGCCGACCTGCTTCGACACCTCGGCTGGCACGGGGCTGCAGTGTCACCTTACCGACCTACTCTGTCACCTCGGTTGGACCGGGGGCTTCGCCATCTCTTCATCAACCTACTTCGGTAACTTCAGCGTCACCAGCCAACCAACTTCGTCACGTTAGCTGGACCAGGGGCTTCGCTTCGCTGCATCAACTGTACGGCGGCGCCACTTCGTCAGGCCGAGCTCTTTGCCTGGTCACCCCAGGCTTGGGGGCTGGGACCTCGGCCAGGTCGAGGACTACTTCTTCATCCCGCCACAAGCCCAGACCGTCATCAACACCGAACAAATTAACCAGCTAAGTTGCTTTCATGCTCAAATTTCCTCCAATCTTTCAGTTTTTGCTAGGTTCAACCAAGCATTATATTTGTGTTAAACAAAAAAGTTGTTTGTTAAAAATTTAGTTTGTTAAAAACACTTCGTTTTCCCATGTTAACTAGGGCTCTTAAATTTTGTATGAGCCATTTTATAATAAATGTTTTCTTCTAAGTCATTACAAAGTCTTTTTCTACTACCCCTTTTTCCGACGCGAGTGTGTGGTCAATAGCCGGATAGCCTGGTTTCTCTCTCAAGCCGCTCGAGTTTAGTTCACTAAACTGGCCTAATGAGAAGCACTCCGCCTTCGGGAAAGGAGGTTGAAGCTGAAGGCTGACCCGCTTGAAGTCTGGAGATCGGACGTATCATGTTAAAACACGACGGAAGCACATACTAATTTTAAGGCCAAATTTTTGGATTGGCACCAAAAAACTTGATTTACTTCGAACGTAAAGTTTTCACATGAGTTTTTTGGTTTTCCGATCTTAAGACACCTTTAACCTATCTTATGTTTTCCTTTCAGGAGGCGGGACATCCTCTTGATCGAGGTGTTCTGCGTGATGGTTGTGCTCGGAAAACTTTTTCGACCAGCAGTTCGGCATCCTTCCTGCCGAGCTGCACCTCGGCGTTGTTAAAATGTACAGGACATTTGAACTAGTTCCCGAGGAGATACGATCCTAGGGTCGGCCATATTGCCCAACCCAAGTCTTGGGGGCTACTACATTGATGATTCAGTGCGAACAATTTAAAAGTGCAATGCGGTTTCCGAGGAGATTCGATCCTCAGGTTGGTCGGCCACACCCAGCCTAAGTCTCGGGGGCTACTGCACACCGTGTGCCGGTTTTGTCATAAATTCCATAAAAAATCAGCCCAAGCTCGAGGTGATGCACCACCTCGGAAGCAGTCCGGCGTAAAGCTCGAATGCAAGTGGCTGGCTCCATAGAGGGTGTTTCCGGCATTAAGCTCGTTTGAACTCCTTCAGCTTTTTCAAAGTCCTAGGTAATCTATGACACCTCGGATGCCGAACGGCATTGGAGCTCGGCTACAAGAAAGACACCTCAGACGCAGTCCGGCGTTGGAGCTCGGATGCAAGAGGACACCGCTGCATGGGATAAACTTCGAACCCGGGGTGTGGCGTAAAAATAACAAGGCATTGATAGAGGTCGAGAACATAAAGGGGCTCCCCGGATACCCGACGTGTAAACTCTTCGGATTCACCTCTGCGATCCTCAAGATCGAAGATGGGATGATTTGTTGAACCAGTTTTCAAGACCGAAGACCGAAGATGAAGAACAGTTTGGAAGAACCGAGGAGTGTCCCCAACTTGAAGACCGGTTCAGGGGGCTACTGCGGTGTCCCGGACTAAGAGATTCTCGGATTCCTATCTCTCATGGGCCGAACTGGTGGGTCGCTCTTGATTTATCAAAGGAAGGTCGGACTACAGGCAACCCCGTGCTCTGGAAGAAGACTCCACAAGACTTGGCGCACAAGACGAGGACTCTTCTAAATCCTAGGCCTCTGGTGCATTATATAAACCGAGGCCAGGCTAGTTAATAAATCACATATAGAAGAAGAACCATCATCCTACTCACCTAGGGTTTAGTTCATCTGATCTCATGGTAGATCAACTCTGTAACCATCATATACACTTAAATATAATCAAGCAGGACGTAGGGTTTTACCCCGTCGAGAGGGCCTGAACCTGGGTAAACATCGTCTCCTTCGTCTCCTGTTCCCCAGTTGTCCAAGATCCACAGCTCGGGACCCCCTACCCGAGATCCACTGGTTTTGACACCGACAGTGGGAAAGGCCATCTCAATCCCCTCCTATCAAACCTGGACAATATTTTGAAAAGAAAAAATATAGATGGGGATGCTACCCCCAAATCTCAAAGGAACTCCTTTCGACTGGATACCCTACTAATGATTCATCATGTTCGGTTTCTCTTGGAGCAATCATCCCATTTTGACCCGATGACGGAAAAAATACGACGACAAAAGCTGTGCAATGGGAAATGGGGAGGCACATGATATTTGCTAGGTCTGATCATGATTACCGGTTACTTGAGTACGAGACACACGTGGAACATGAAATTCGTGCATCTGCTTTGGTAGCGGAAGTTCGAAACGTTGTCCCGAGAGATGGCGAAGTGATGCCGTGCAGAACGACCTCCTTTATCTGGTGTAACTCGCCGTCCACCGCCACCACTCCGGATGCTTTGCACTAATCACTTATGGGCCGGCCTTCTACAACTATCCCGTGTTGCCGGTATCGAGAAGCCGCCCTGGCAGTGCGCTCAGCGCCGCTGCAGGCAGGAGATGACAAGATCTACCCCCTCGCCTTGGCAGGCGTTGATTCCTTCTTCCCAGCGCCGGCTCCCATCTCCAGTTCTCCATCAAGTCGGGTATGGGCCTATGGGGTACCACCAGAAAGGAAGGCACGAGAGCCAGGAGAGCTCTGAGCAGTTGCGATTGGAAGACACATAGGATTTTTTTCTACATGGACGATGCATAATTTGGAGTTTTGACACGAGGCTTGGACGCGTACATCCTTTTTTCTGTGCCAATTGATCAGATCTAACTGTGCGTGGAGTTTGTTCCCTTTCTTCAGTGATGATTTTTCTTTCGAATTTTTTTCATGCGGGGAGGAGGGGATGACATATGTAAATCTATTTTTGAATCTTAAAATTATGTTTCCTTTTAAATACCAGTCGTCAATCTTTATGTGAGCACCAAGTCAATAAATACAAAGTGGTGACGGTAGAAGAACCAAGAAGGCTTCATCCCTTTATTAGTAGGCATAGATACAAATATAGATTAGATCAACCTCTTTCATCATGAGAACTCTTATTCCATGTGTTGCATCTAGAATAGAATACAGGATGTGACTAGCACCCTGCACGTTTCGTCTGTCGTTGTCCATGTAGTCTTCGTTTTCTTTTATTTTTACCTAAATTGTGCTAAAACAAAAAAAAGTGGAAAATCTGTTTAAGTAGGAGAAAATTCATTTATTTTCGAAATAAGACAAAAAATAATGTTCATTGTACATTTTAATAAATGTTTTTTTGTGGGTAATAAAATGTCCATGCATATAAAAATTTAATTGTATTCAAAGAAACTTCATTATTTAGAAAATAAATATTTATATAAAAATAATTTTAATAATTAATCACATATTTATAAAATTCATATCAATTAAAAATATTGATCATATGTTTAAAAATTGTCCATTGTGTATTTAAAACATGGCCGTTGTGTGATCACAAGGTATTCATTGTGTAGTTCTAAAACTGTTTTTTGCTGGTCGTGTAGTTCAAGAACTTAATCATACATTTATTTAAAAAGTCCTGTATGAAAAGATTAAAATCATACTATGAATTGGAAAAAAAAGAGAAACGAGGAAACCAGTAGAGCTTTTAGAAAATGAAACAAATAAACCAAAGAACTGGCAAAAAATGCAAAGTGAATGAAAACAGCAAAACTCACCTGTTACAACTGTTGGCGCAATCAGGCGCACACCCCCGTCCATGCTGCATGGGCCAGCCCGTTTACCTTTTTTTTCCTTTTCCATTTAAATTACCAAAAAAGAGAGAGTAACCACTAGGACACTTTAAGCCTTGTGTCCAATAAGTTTTTCTTTTTCTTTTTTACTCCTTAACTCTTGTGCCTACTCACTTCGTTTTTCCCTTCCAGAGCCCTTTTTTTTTATTCGCTTTTATATAGACCGTTTTATTTGGGTTCTATTTATTTTTCTATTTATTTTATTTTTTTCTTGTCTTTATTTCCTTTTTCGTTTTTTTCAAATTGCATGAACTTTTTTCAATATTGATGACCTTGTTTTCAAAATGAGTGAACTTGTTTTCACAATAGATGATTTTTTTTCCAAACTCAATGAACTTTTTTGCAAAATGATGATTTTTTAACTGACGAAATTTTTTCAAAATTGATGATTTTTTTAAATTGATGAACTTTTTTTGAAAATTGATGTTTTTTTTTTGAACTCATTACTTTTTCCAAATTCATAAATCTTTCTTCAAAATCATGATTTTTTTTGCAATTTGTGAACATTTTTTCAAAAATCATTGAACTTTTTCCAAAGTATTGAACTTTTCTCTCAAAATCGGTGATATTTTTTTGAATTCTTGTTATTTTCAAAATTCACGAACTATTTTCATATCCATGATTTTTTGAATTCATGAACTTTTTCCAATTTTTAGCATTTTTCCTTAAAAGTCAATTGTCAGCCATCAATAGAGGTCAATTGTTAATCGAGCCATTGAGTTAGGTTTGTGTTTCGGAACGAAAAGCTGTTTTTTTTCAATCAAGGAAAGCAGCTGTTAGAGATATATAGGTTACATGTACTCCTTTCGTTCCTAAATATTTGTCTTTCTAGAGATTTCAAATGGTCACCACATACGGATATATATAGACATATTTTAGAGCATAGATTCACTCATTTGTTTCGTATGTAGTCATCATTTGAAACCTCTAGAAAGACAAATATTTAGAAACGGAGAAAGTATTTGATAGTGTAGAATTTGTAATCCTTCTCCTATCTTATCAGAGGTTTCTTGCCTTTTAAGTGTTGTACTTGATATATACTCGTCCTCAAGGCTTAATAATACATCATCATATTCTGCCAATCATCCTCTATTCCCTTCTAACATGGTATCAGCCTAACCGGTCCAAAAACCTATGCGCCGCCCCGGGATGGTCGGCCTCCATGACCGCCCCAGGGGCCGCGCCGCCCGTACTTAGGGTTCGTCCGCCGGTCGTGTTGACCGGCTGCTCTAGAGAGTCTTTTTTCCGAGCCCTTGCTCCAGGTTTTTTTTCTCCCTCCCGCCGGTCACCTTGATCGACGTTTTTCTTTTTGGTTTTTCGATCTATGCTTGATCGGTTTGCGTCGCCCACCACCGTCGCCGACCCCCGTGCGCCTCCACTCCAATACCGGCGCGACCGACCAGCTCCTTCACCGACCCAGCAGCCTCGGGCGACAGGCGGCCCCTCACGGCCGTCGTCTGCGTGTCGGCCCTCCCGTCGATCTCGTCAGCCATCTTCGCCTGCTCTGACCGGGATTCCTGCATCAACCCGACCCGGCGGCCTCGCGCTATGCGGCGAGCCAATCATAGCCGCCATACGCGCGCCGGCCCGCCCATCAACCATTTCACCTACCTCCGCTGCATCTGCACGGCGGCCCTGCGGTCTGCCTTGCCGGCCTCGCCCCTAGCTGCATCGGGCCGGCTGCTTCAGGCTCGTCGACTGCCTCAGCTCGAGCGCCGCTGCTACGTTGGTCGCGGGGCACCGGCGGTGATTTGGCAGCTCGGGTCTCGGTGCTGACGCGCTCGTCCGCACGATGTCCCACGCCATCCGTCATCGCCGGTTTCATCTCGGACTCCGTCGCCACCGAGCGGCGTCCCCGACCTCGCGCGCGATCGGCTTGATCACCCGCTCGCCGCCGCGATCCGCCTCATCTACGCCACGCGACCGACCTGGCCCGTCGGTTGCGCGCGCCTCCGCAGGTCCCGTGAAGATCGTCCCCGAGTATAGCGCGCCCTTCACCAATTGAGCAACGGGCTACCGTTGCGTCGCCCCGTCGGGCCGCAACGTCGCCGGCCCGTGGTTCTCCTCGCGGCTGCATCGACTCGCGCGTCGCCGTTGCGTCACCCATTCGGGCCGTAGTGCCGCGATACGCGGTCCCCGTCGCCGCCCCGCGGCCGTCCCCGCGGTTGCACCGACCCGTGCTCCGCCGCTGCGCCTCCCCTTCGGGCTGTAGCGCCGCGGCCCACAGTCCCCTCTACCGTCCTGAGGTCTTCCCGCCGTCGCCCCGTCCCGCCTGCTGCCGCTGCAGCTTACATCATCTGCTAAAAATTTAGCAATGAAAATCGGAGGTGCATCCACCCAGACGGAGGGGTTTTTGCACGGCCCCATTCAGCTAGCTCATGAGCATTCTCAGCGTGTATACTATTCCCAAGACCTTTTATTGGACGCTTGTTCGTGTCAAATACGAGTACATATGCCTCAAAGTAAGGGCAAATGGGCTCACCCGCTCTGGCGAGCTCGCATGAGTGATTCGTTTTCCTTTCCAAGGGTTTAGTTGGGTTATTTTACGAAAAACTAGGCTATTTTCTTACAAAGGTAAATAGTAAATCCCAATAAAATATATATTTAAAAATAATAATTTAGTACTCCCTCTGTCCTAAAATAAGTGACTCAACTTTATATTAATTTTATGAGAAAAAATCACCATATATTAGAAAAGGTTGAGTATGTATTATGAAAATGTTCATCACATAATAAAAGAGCTCACCGTATATAAAACGATCAGTAAATATAAAGAAAATGTATATTAATAATATATTCGGCCGGTGTTCGGAAAATATTGATCGCATATTTAAAATTGTACTTAATAAACTATAAAAATGAAAAAGTGCAAAGTAAAAACCAAAAAGACAAACAATGTGAAACCCAAACATGAAAGAAAGAGAAAAACCCACTAACACTGTGTATTAAAAAAGGCAAAAGAAAAAATAAAAGGGAAAATAAAGAAATAAAATAAGAAATAAATAAAAACCTACACAAAAACATAAAACCGGAACTAAATTGGAACAGAAAATTATAACTGAGAATCCCTCAAAAAGAAAAATATAACTGAGAAAACAAAAAGGAAATGCAGCAACGCACGATAGAGAACAACAGCAGCAGCGCGTACGAATTTCCTATATGCCGCTCAGCGTGACGAATCGTCGCCGATCCCCACAGGCGCATTATTGCAAGCGAAAACAGATGGGGCAGTACATGTCCAGCGTTTACACAGTGAGTGCCAACCGGTTTGGGACGAAATCAATAACTAAAAGATACCCCTTGCAAAAGCTGCTCCCACCTTCTCCGACGGTGATAAATGACGCACTACATGTGCACCCCTTGTTGCAACGTGGGAGTTTTTTCTTTTCTCACGGATTCATTTTTCAAAACAGTTTATCTCCTAAACCATGAGTCCAATCTTGAACTGTTTTCACCGTTGGATTTCTCGAGTTGAGATCTTCGGAACTAAATACCAAGTTATAGGTTTCTCCAAAAAAAATTACGAAAAAAAGGAAATAGAAAAAGAAAACGACAAAGATGAAAAATTAAAAATGAAAAAACGTAAGGTAAAAAAATGTTAACGAAAAGAAAAAACCGAAAACCAAGAGGCACACTTGCACTTTTTACTTTTCTTGAAGCACGGGTTGTGCTTTTCCATTTTTTAAAAGCACACGCTGTGCTTTCGCCCTTTTTGGGGAAGCACAATTGTGCCTCCTTAATAAAAAACACAAATGTGCTTTTCTTTTTTGAAAAGTGCAATTGTGCTTCTTGAGGAAAAATAGGTTGTACTCCTCATAGGAGCAAGGTTGTGCTTCCTCGAGAAGCAAGGTTGCGCTTCTCGTGGAAGCACAAACTGCGCTTCTCCATTTTTCGGGAAGCATAGGTTATGCTTTCTCACAGAAGCACAGGAAGAACAAACTGTGTTCCTCCATTATTCCGAAGGCACATGTTGTGCTTTCTTACAGAAGGACACACTCTGCTTTTCACGAAAACAAAACTGTAATTCTCGCCAAAACACAAGCTGTGCTTCTCTCGTTGAAACACAAGATGTGCTTTTTCGCCTTTTAGGAGGGAAAAGCGTTGCTCCCCCCAAAACTATATTTTCCGTCAAAAACTAGGAAAAACAGAAGAGCAAAAAAACCAAAAATGTGTGGAGAGATGGGAAAAATCATTCTCCCGCGCGGTGCGCCAGCATGTGACACGCGGCTGCACTGGCAGCGCTTCGGCACCTGTAACCGACGTGGAGGGTAACCGTTAAGTACTTGCTCTCGTATTGGAAACCTTTCCCTGAACAGTTCTTTTCTGTATGTTTTCTTTTCTGGCTTTTCGGATTCTTGTTGAATTTTAGTTTTTCATTTTTTTCATTTTCCCTTTCCCATTTCTACTTCGCCTTTTCTTTTTCTTAAATTTTCATACTTGTTTTTTTTCATTATTTCAGCAAAATTGTTCACAATTTCAGAAAATTTCACAATTTTGAAAATCTTTGGCATTTCATTTTTTCTGAATTTAAAAGATTGTTCATAGATTCCAAAAAGGTTCACTGTTTAAAATTTTGTATGGTATTTCAAAAATGTTCCTGTTTCAAAAATCACTCGCAGATTCAAAAAAGGATCATCTTTTCATTTTTAAATTGCAAAACTATTGCTATTTTCAATAATTGTTCGGAAAAATGGCCTTGTCTTATTAGGAAAAATCAATTTTTCCATAATTAGGAAAAATGGCCTTGTCTTCAAAAAATATTCACTTTTTATTAAACTTTTTTCAGGTTTTCATGTCTTAAAAAAAAATAGGTGCTATTGTACTGGGTCCTACGTATCCCGCTCTACAGCCGCACTTCAATGGGCCGGCGACTCAGTCAGGTTGCCTTGTGCGAAGAGCCAGTATTATTGGATGCAACAAGCGGCCGCCAAGTCTTATTTGGCGCTTCACGCGCCACTTAGAGCCTTGTTAACAAAATGGCGCATACCGTGCCAGATCACCTCCGTACGAAATGGTCCAGCCCATTTAATTTTTCTTCTTCTAATTTGCAACAATTACGTAGTGGGCGCTCCTATATTTTGCTTACAGCGAGAACAAGGAAATAAACGCGTCAAGTAGTGCAGGAGAATGGCCGGCCCAGCCGCGTGGGAGGCCACAGATTCATTTTTTGTTTCGTTTTTTTACTTTTGTTTATACTACTTCCAAATATTATTAATAAATATATTACAAAATAATCTATATCAAAATATTTCAAAAAATATTTAATCAATCATTTGACAAGTATTAAATGTGTATAGAGAAAATGTATACAAAATATACAATGTGTATGAAAAAAGTTGATATTGTATTTAAAAAATGTTAATCCAAGCATCTGAAAATATATAAAATATGTTAATCAACCAGTTAAAATGTTAAATGTGTACACAAAAAATGTTGACCATGTATTAAAAAATGTTAAACTTGTATTTCTAAATGTAATCAAGCATTTGAAAAAAATGTTAAATGTGTATAGAGAAAATGTTGACCATGTATCCAAAAAATGTTAATTTGGTATTTGAAAAATGTTAATCATGGTGAAGAGGTCATCTGCCGTGCCGCCCTTAGCGTCGACGGCCATCGCCTCGTCCTCTGTCGCGGATCGCACCTTCTCCCTCGCCATAGGCTCGCCCTCCACTTCCTTCCCCTCCGAGTTCGGCTCCGGAGAGCTCGGAGGTTGGTCCACCGCAACACGGGCCCGACGCCGTTCGTCTGCGGCACGGACCTCCGCCTCGAATTCAGCGTGGCACTCTGGCATCAGGTGCTTGTACCAAGTAATGATGATCCGCACCATGACGACGGCGAATGGCGAAGGCTCGGCCATCAACGGAGGGGGTGTGGAAATGGGGAAATAGGGTTTGGAAGGTAGTTGGCCCGCGGTTAAATACTCCCTCCGTCCGGTGAAGAGTGTACATCTAGAAATTTTAGGACAAATTATTGAGTTAAATAAAAAAATGCATTGGAAAGGTGCAAGCCACCATCTCTCTCCTCTTTAATTACCCAACCCCAATGAGCTAAGTGCATGTAGAAATTAAGAAGACCATGTATAGATTGTTATTAGTCTTGATTACCGTGTGATGAGAGAGAAGTATTTTTTTCTACTTTAAAGTGCATTGAGAAGATAGAAGTACACTTCTTTGTGGACAAATTTTGAAGCTAGATGTAGCCGGGTAGGCTTCTCGGGCGACCATGAATGCGGCAGGCGGAATGGCGATCAATGCGGTTAGGCGGGAGGTCTACGAAGACAGAGGAAATGCGCAGGGTTCTAGAAACGGAGATGGCTTTTTCAAGGGGGGCTCGGGATGTCGGTCCGACGTGGCACACATCCCTCCAATTTGAGGCATGGCTGAGAGATTCCAAACATCCGAACTAGTACCGTCCGATTTGCTGATCCTTGTTGAAGCGCTAAAAATGTTCGAACCGTCTAGTCTGAACATTTGGGATGGATTCGTGGATCCATGTTTGGAAATGCTCTTATACTACATACATATAAAGTATGAATAACTAGATGGGCTCTTTTGAGACCGTAGGTGCATTTGCTGGAGAGATGGTCCTTGTGTGTACATGGCGTTGAGCGCCCGTAACATGTCCTTCATCGAAAGACCTCTAAATTTCCACTCCAGCAGTGCAGCTGCTTCTGAGAACCTTGAATCTGAATGTCATATTCGCAACTGAAAGTTACATATTTTTCCAAGTCGTGTAGCTGAAAGTTGTACTAATAGCTCACTTCCTGCTGCATATGATACCACTCCTACTAAGCAGGCAGACCACTTAGACTCATGTGAGGTTAGGTTGTGGGAGTTTGTGATCACAAATTACAGGCCCGGTATTACGCGGGGACCTTAAATTTGGAAGAAGGTGGTAGAAGAAGGAAGGGAGTGCAATGTACACAGAGCCCGAACTGAAAAAGGAGAGAAAAGGGGGACCTAAACAAGAAGAGCAGAACAGATTTGCAATGATGGACTTCTGGAGTGCAGAGCTTGATTCCAGGTGGTATGCTACTGCTATGCTTGCATAGAGTAAACCGGAGGGAGATCTCTTGAGGTGAGTGCAGGCAATCAACAATATCCAAAGATGCCGCATTCAGTCACAGTATCATTTATAACTCCATAGTTTAAGAGGAAAAATGACAAACCTCAGGAGTGGCTAGTGTATTTTACCACTACGGTGTCAATGTCCCATCCTTGACAGCCTCCCAAAATCGTCGTGCTTGTTCGCCGGATCGCAGACAATGCTGATAAAGTAAGCTGTTTGGTCTCTCTGATCGATGAGATGGTCGATTACTACATGACCGGGTGGAGGATGCTTGGATCCAAGGGACTTATTTTAGTCTGATTAAAAATAGTCTTTTTAAGAGGCTAAAGTTCCAAGCACCCCTGACTAAAGAGGGGCTAAAACTAGTCTTGAGACTAAATAAAAATTTAGTCAGGGTACTAAAATGTGGATTAATCCCCTCTCTCCTCATTTAACTCCCCTTCTTTAAAACATGCGAGTTCTGGATTGGAGGTTTGGAGGATAATAAATGCTCATTAACTTGATTTTAGTCTCTTTAGTATTTGGATCCAAGTATGGATGAGGCTAGCAAGTTTTAGTCCCACTACTTTTAGTCATGGGACTAAAACGTATCCAAGCACCCTCTAAGTATGTGCTTGCTAGGTCAAACCCAGGCTGGGACTACCAGAAGGATTCAAGCCATTGCCCTCTAGGACATGGCTTGAATTCAAGTTTGTGCCTTTCTATTACTATCTCGATCCTGGTTTATTAGTTTTTTTTATGTAATTTGTGCTAAATTTTGATCAAAATTGAATTGACAAAATGTTAGTGCATGTCAACAAAAATTATATCGTTCATGAACTTTTTTTAATTAAATTTATGATCAAAATTTGGCATTACAATGAGAACCAATAAACCAGGAAGACACAACATGTGTACGTAGTCGTCGTTTCGGCGGTGGCCTTCATGAGACCCAAACGGCAGTGGCCTCCCGTGTTCTACTTCTTCTTGATGATGGCGGCGGACACGGAGGCGCTGGCCACCGACTCGTCGCTCTTCGCGCACCCGACTTCTGTCTCTGCCTGCATGGCACTACCGCAGGCACTGGAGGTGCGGCCACCGGAGGCGCGGTACGACGAGGCACCGCCGACTGCAGCGACGACGCCCGTGCCGCTGTGCTCCCCGCCGAGCCGGCATGGAGCAATTCACCACTCCTCATTGAGCTAAACTGAAGCAGCGAGTTGTTGAACCACACGCCGGCTTGCGGCGGCAACTGGCTCTGCCGGGCTAGGCGAGGTACTTGGAGCAGCGAGCTGCCTCACTCGTATCCGGAGGGCTCGGTGGGCCACCCGGTCGGCTAGTATGCCGAAGAACTGCTCCTCGGAAGCCATCAGAAGAGTGGAGAAAATGGTGAAGAAGAAGATGAGGAGCGGCAGAGGTGTGCGATTCTTGCAGGACGTCTGGCCTCGTTTAAACAGAGGGTGGACATGAGAAGCTCAGTCGGCGTTGCGTTTAATTCCGGCTCGCTCAGGAATGGATGTGTGGCTGAAATAGGTTTCTCGGTTTTCATGCGGGTTTTAATGAAGACGTTTGATGGCAACGAGGAGGCGTGTTCAGCCGGGCGTCCCGCGGGCGACGAGCCACTCCCTACTGTACTATTTATGACATGGAATTATTTGTTATTCATGGCCTACGAGAATATGAGCTCTGAATTTTCCTCCTCGCTCTCTCTACTTTACGACAGGAAAGAAACAAGTGACACACGCTCCTCGTTCCAACACATATACGACTACGAGAAGTCGAGAAGGTTGTAGATACTTGAAGACTCATATAGGTAAATCTGAGGTCGTCATTAAATGAGGCTTAAAAGCATCTTCAATAGATGATGCTGATATAAAAATACTTAATTTTTGCATCTTCAGAAGCCAGAAAACTGTCTCCAACAAATGATGTAGATGCCAAACTTTTTACATCTCCGTCTTCTGAAGATGTAAACTATAACATCTCGCAGTGCCAACTTACATCTTCAGGTGTTGGAGATGTAAAAAGAGCAGTCGCGCGCCAACCGCCAATGGCCGTTCATTCCACTTCCGCGCCCCCAATCTTGCTCCTCCCGCTTGGCCGCCGCCGCCCCGCGCCCCGCCGCAGCCTGTTAGCCATAATCTTGATGCAAGTTAGTAGGGGAGGATTGAGTCACACGCATGCATGGATAAGTTGTTAGTGGCCGAGTCATGGATGCATGCATGTAGTGCCTTAGCTAGTGCGTGCGTGACTTGCGGTGTGGCTGGGCTGTGCGTGCATGTGTGGCCGTTGGGGTGTGTGTGTGCGCACCATGTATAAATCCCCCGCCTGTGTACTCTTGTAGGCTGAGCCGAGTTGAATACTAGAGAGAGAAAAGGCCCTGGCGTTCGTCGCCGGGGGAGGGCGTTTGTTGTCCGGCAAAATTTCGTCTCTTCGTGTTCTTGTCTGATCGTTCGTCGATCCTCGGTTCCAACATTTGGTATCATGAGCTGGTTCATCTTGGGCGTCGTTCTCCTTGCCGGAGGCGTGCCGGCGGTGGCGGAGTTCGCTGGCGGCTGCGCGATGCTCCGGGCCGTGTGTCGGTCTATGGAGGTGCGCGGTGCGGCGAGGAGGTCGCGGTGGCTGCGGCGGCACGGTGAGGAGGCCGCGGAGGACCTGCGTGGTGGCAGCTTCAACGACACACAGCGGCATGGCGGCATGGAGGTGCTGCGCTGCGGTTGAGGCCGCAGCGGTGCAGGGCAATAAGCCGTGGCGGCGAGCCGGGCGCAACCGGTGCGTGTTATGGGTGCACACTGAACGCGTCGGGCGCGTCGGGACCGCGGGCGCGCGTACGAGCGTGCGGTTGACGTTGGGAGGAGGCGTATGTCGCCGTTGTGCTCGAGTCAATGCTCGAGTTCGGCTACATCCTTCCGGTGTTTGTCGCTGGCGGCTGCCATGGCGGACACGGAGGTGGCGCGCGGTGAGCGTCTGGTGCGGTCGGGCTCGTCGGGCGCGTCGAGTGCGCGCGGGACGTGCAGGACGCACTGGTGCAGTCGGGCTCGTTGGGCGCGTCGGATGCGCGCGGGACGTGCGGGGCGCACTGATGCGGTCGGGCTCGTCGGGCGCGTCGGGTGCGCGCGGGATGTGCGGGCGCAGAGGGATGCTAGGCGTGTGTCGCCGGCGGAGAAGGAGCTCGGCATGTGTCGCCGGAGTCATGACGGAGCACGGTGCGACTGGCGTCGGTGCGCCAGGTCGGTTCCACGGGTTGGGTCACGGCTATGACGACGACAACGACGCGAGCTGCATCAACTCCGGCGACGGCAGGCACACGACACGTCGCAGCGGGCGCGGAGGCGCGTGATGATGTCGAGCGAAGGCGTTCAAGACGATGGTCGACGGCAAGGCGTGTCAAGATTAGGGGGGGGGATTGTTAGCCATAATCTTGATGCAAGTTTGTTAGTTGACTGCCTAGTTAGTAGGGGAGGATTGAGTCACACGCATGCATGGATAAGTTGTTAGTGGGCGAGTCATGGATGCATGCATGTAGTGCCTTAGCTAAGTGCGTGCGTGACTTGCGGTGTGGCTGGGCTGTCCGTGCATGTGTGGCCGTTGGGGTGTATGTGTGCGCACCATGTATAAATCCCCCGCCTGTGTACTCTTGTAGGCTGAACCGAGTTGAATACTAGAGAGAAAAAGGCCTCGGCGTTCGTCGCCGGGGGAGGGCGTTTGTTGCGCGGCAAAATTTCGTCTCCTCGTGTTCTTGTCTGATCGTTCGTCGATCCTCGGTTCCAACACAGCCCGCCGCCGTGGATCCACCTCTGCCTCGCCCCTCGCCGCCGATCCATCCCTCAACGCCGGCCACCCGCCGTCGTACAGCTCGGATAGGGCCGTCGCTGCTCCGCTCCGCCCCGACCCCACGTCGCCACCGCCGCCCGACCCTGACCCCGACCGTCGCCCCGACCCGATGAGGAGTAGTTTCATCTAGTAGTTCGAATAAGTAATAGTTGAATTTATGTATGGAACTATGTTGAATTTCATGTTTGAACTATGTTGAAATGAAGTAGAAGTTGGTCGTTTTTAGATTTTTACATCTCCATTTACATGCATCATCTCTTGGAGTTGAGACTTTTTTAAAGATGCAAAAAGCACTTTTTGAAGACATAAATTTTAACACCTCCTGTTTACATCTTTAGAATTTGCATCATCTATTGAAAATGCTCTAACGTGAGCTTGAGTTTCAGCATGCATGTCTTATCTACATACTATGGGGATGCTATGGGCCTCGCTTGCAAGAGCGTGTATCGCTAGCTCGGCTTGTTTTTTCGATTTTGAGTCTTGTTTCTATTTTTCTTTCTTTTCTACGTTTCGCTAGTTTTAATATATGTTTTCTTTCTCTTTTTTGTTTTTATTATGTTTGTTTTTTCTTTTTCTTTTTATATATTTTTCTCATATGCTAATTCATGAATGTTTATTCGTGAACATTTAAAAAGAATATGTACATTTTTTTGGAATTAACAAGATTTATTTATTCATGAAATTTTTTAGAGTTCACGAACATTCTTTAAGTTTGTGATTTTTTAAATTTTGCATACCTTTTTCTAGTTTCGCAAACATTGTCTGAAATACGAAAATATTTTTGAAATTCACAAAATATATTAGAATTCGCATTTTAAATATTTTTCAACATTTTCAAATCCAAGAATTTACAAAGCTCGCATCATTTTTAAAATCCAAGATTTTTAGAAAAATATGTGAACTTTTGATTTAACGAACTTCTTGAAAGAAAATAATATGATAACCGATGTGTTTTAGCAGTGGAGCGAGGGGAAAAAAACTAAGCGAGCGAGCAGAGGTAGTAGGGAACCGAGCAGAACGAGTGGGAGCTCCATGGGTTGGCCAATGTGAGTGCTACAACAACGATTACACGGCTTTAACGTGAAAATAAGAGCTCACAAAATTGTCTCCAGCTGACACTGATGCCGAAACATGTAAAAACTTCACAACTACACACTCCACTCTCCTCTTAAAACAAATATCATCTTTAACAGCAGTCCAACACGATATATAAATAAAAAAGACAAAAAACGCCACCGGAGCATAACTAAAATTCAAGCCAGCGTAGATAAAACCAAAACAAAACAATCAACCATAATAATGAGATAGAAAAAAATTAATCCCACAAATAAAGAACGGCCCAGTGAAGCACATGTTAGCCTCTATTTATTACCAATGAAAAGAACGAGGTTTCTGCTGGTCTCATCCGATTTTACTGTTGACGAAGTACATACCTCCTGATCTCTTTTCTTTTCGCGGATACGCAAGGTGCGTATCTTTTCATTGGTAGAAGGAGAATAAAGCATGAGGTTACAACGCTTATAAGGCCATGTACGCACAAGGCATGGTGTACAAGCGTAGGAGCAAACTAGAACAAGGGGGTTTGCTCAGCCCCAAACACCCAAACTAGCAACTACGCGTCAGGGATGATGTTGTGTAACCCTTTGGCGCCCACCTTGGCCCATAGGCGCGCCTCGTCCTTGATGGTGTTGGTGATGAGGGGGAGCGATGGAGTAGCTCCATCAAGGATGCATGCATTGCGGTGTTTCCAGAGCCACCACGCCGTGAGAATGATGAGGGAGGATAGACCTTTGTGCATGGGGGGCGGCGCTTGGTCAAGGCAGGAGCTCCACCAGTCTTGGAAGGGGGGTCGGCATCAGGTAGGTTGGTGGCCACTTGAGCCCAACCAAGGATCTCATGCCAAACCTGACGGGAGAACGAGCAAGCTGCAAAGAGGTGGTGCATGGTCTCCGTTTCTTGATCGCCTAGCGCACATGCGTCCTCATGCGGCAAGCCGTGGCGGGCGAGCCGCTCCACGGTCCAACAGCAGTCTTGCATGACCAGCCAGAGGAAGAACTTGATGCGGAGGGGCGCCCAAGGCCGCCAAGTGAGACGCCAATGGGGGTCTTCGCACGCACCAAAGAATAGTGCCTTGTAACAAGAGCTCGCCAAATACATGGCGGATGCAGTCCATCGCCAAGTGAGCACGTCTGGCGCGGTGGAGAGGGTCGTGTGGCGCACTTGACGCCAAAGGTCGACGTATTGCTGAAGGAAATATGCCCTAGAGGCAATAATAAAGTTGTTATTTATATTTCCTTGTATCATGATAAATGTTTATTATTCATGCTAGAATTGTATTAACCAGAAACTTGATACATGTGTGGATACATAGACAAAACACAGTGTCCCTAGTAAGCCTCTACTAGATTAGCTCGTTAATCAAAGATGGTTAAGTTTCCTAACCATAGACATGTGTTGTCATTTGATGAACGAGATCATATCATAGGAGAATGATGTGATGGACAAGACCCATCCGTTAGCTTAGCATAACGATCGTTAAGTTTTATTGCTATTGCTTTTTTCATGACTTATATGTATTCCTTTGACTATGAGATTATGCAACTCCCGAATACCGGAGGAATACCTTGTGTGCTATCAAACGTCTCAACGTAACTGGGTGATTATAAAGATGCTCTACAGGTATCTCCAAAGGTGTTTGTTGGGTTGGCACAGATCGAGATTAGAATTTGTCACTCCGACTATCGGAGAGGTATCTCTGGGGCCCTCTCGGTAATGCACATTATGATAAGCCTTGCAAGCAATGTGACTAATGAGTTAGTTGCGGGATGATGCATTACGAAATGAGTAAAGAGACTTGCCGGTAACGAGATTGAACTAGGTATTAAGATACCGACGATTGAATCTCGGGCAAGTAACATACCAATGACAAAGGGAATTATGTATGTTGTCATTACGGTTTGACCGATAAAGATCTCCGTAGAATATGTAGGAACCAATATGAGCATCCAGGTTCCGTTGTTGGTTATTGACCGGAGATGTGTCTCGGTCATGTCTACATAGTTCTCGAACCCGTAGGGTCCGCACGCTTAACGTTCGATGGCGATTTGTATTGTGAGTTATGTGATTTGGTGACTGAATAGTGTTCAGAGTCCCCGATGAGATCACGGACATGACGAGGAGTCTCGAAATGGTCGAGAGGTAAAGATTGATATATTGGATGATAGTATTCGGACACCAGAAGTGCTTCGGAATGTTTCGGGTACATATCGGAGTACCGGGGGGGTACCGGAACCCCCCGGGGGAAGATATGGTCCATATGGGCCATAGGAGGGAGGCAAGCCAGCCCACAAGGGGTGGCACGCCCCCCCAAGTGAGGAGTCAGAATTGGACAAGGGGAGGGGGCGGCGCCCCCCTTTCCTTCTCCTCCTCTCTCTCCTTCCCCCTTCCCCCATCTGATAAAAGGATGGGGGGGGGGGGGCGAATCCTACTAGGAGCCCAAGTGGGACTCCTCCCACTTGGGGTGCGCCTAGGGCCGGCCTCCTCCCCTCTCCCTTCTTTATGTACGGGGGTGGGGGCGCCTCTAACACACATCAATTGTTCCAAGCCGTGTGCGGCGCCCCCCTCCACGGTTTACGCCTCCGGTCATATTCACGTAGTGCTTAGGAAAAGCCCTGCGTGGATCACTTCACCATCACCGTCACCACGCCGTCGTGCTGACGGAACTCTCCCTCGACACTTTGCTAAATCAAGAGTTCGAGGGACATCATCGAGCTGAACTTGTGCAGAACTCGGAGGTGCCGTACGTTCGGTGCTTGATCGGTTGAATCGAGAAGACGTTCAACTACATCAAATGTGTTAAGCTAACGCTTCCGCTTTCATTCTACGAGGGTACGTGGACACACTCTCCCCCTCTCCTTGCTATGCATCTCCTAGATAGATCTTGCGTGAGCCTAGAATTTTCTTAAATTGCATGCTACGTTTCCCAACAATTGCCCCATGGCTGTCGGACCAAGTGCTCCCCGAATATCCTGAACCCAAGAGCGTAGGTGAAGACCGCCGCGCACGCTGCATTCCTTACGCTGGCGGCGCAGGACCAGTGCGTAGACGAGTGGAGCAATCTCGGCCACGGATCTACCATCAATCCAATGGTTGGTCCAGAATCTGCAGCTGTCACCCGTGCCAAGCTGCCAGGTCGTGGAGGCTCTGAAGATGGCACTCACATCTGTGTCGTGAGGTATGTGAAGGTGCCTCCTAGGTCGTGGGGGGTCCGTGCGCTGGAGCCAAAGCCACCAGACGCATAGAGAGATGCCCGCATGGTAGATATCCCGGTTGCCAAGTGAAAGGATCGATATGGTTGACTAGAGGGAGGGAGTGAATAGGCAACTAACAATTTTTAGTTTTTCTTTACCAAATTAAACTTAGCATCAAAGTAGGTTGTCTAGATATGCAACTAGGTGAGCAACCTATATGATGCAACAACAACAAGCACACAAGCAAGCAAGGGATGCAATACAATATAAGCTTACGCAAGTAAAGGTAAGAGATAACCAAGAGTGGAGCCGGTGGAGACGAGGATGTGTTACCGAAGTTCCTTCCCTTCGAGAGGAATTACGTCTCCGTTGGTGCGGTGTGGAGGCACAATGCTCCCCAAGAAGCCGCTAGGGCCACCGTATTCTCCTCACGCCCTCACACAATGCGAGATGCCGTGATTCCACTATTGGTGCCCTTGAAGGCCGCGACCGAACCTTTACAGACAAGGTTGGGGCTATCTCCAAAAATTAATTGGAGGCTCCCAACGACACCATGAAGCTTCACCACAATGGAATATGGCTCCACGGTGACCTCAACCGTCTAGGGTGCTCAAACACCCAAGAGTAACAAGATCCGCAAGGGATTAGTGGGGGGAATCAAATTTCTCTTGGTGGAAGTGTAGATCGGGCCAGCCTCCTCCCCTCTCCCTCCTTTATATACGGGGGTGGGGGCGCCTCTAACACACATCAATTGTTCCAAGCTGTGTGCGGTGACCCCCTTCACGGTTTACGCCTCCGGTCATATTCACGTAGTGCTTAGGCGAAGCCCTGCACGGATCACTTCACCATCACCGTCACCACACCGTCGTGCTGACGGAACTCTCCCTCGACATTTGCTGGATCAAGAGTTCGAGGGACGTCATCGAGCTAAACGTGTGCAGAACTCGGAGGTGCTGTACGTTCGGTGCTTGATCGTTTGAATCGAGAAGACGTTCGACTACATCAACCGCGTTAAGCTAACGCTTCCGCTTTCGGTTTACGAGGGTAGGTGGACACACTCTCCCCTCTCATTGCTATGCATCTCCTAGATAGATCTTGCGTGAGCGTAGGATTTTTTTTGAAATTGCATGCTACATTTCCCAATAGTGGCATCCGAGCTAGGTCTATGCGTAGATGATATGCACGAGTAGAACACAAAGAGTTGTGGGCGATGATAGTCATACTACTTACCACCAGCGTCTTCTTTTGATTCGGCGGTATTATTGGATGAAGCGGCCCGGACCAACCTTACATGAACACGTTCATGAGGCCGGTTCCACCGACACACATGCAACTAATTTTGCATAAAGGTGGCTGGCAGGTGTCTGTTTCTCCAACTTTAGTTGAATCGAATTTGACTGTGGCCGGTGATGATGACATGTACCTAGGGTAGGGTCATAGGCCTGACCTAGACGCCCTACCCAAGGACACTGCCCTAGAGTCAAAGACATTCAAAGTCCAACAGAAGATACCGACTGAATCAACTTGGAGCACAACCCACTCGACCAACTATTCCACTCGGATACCCCAATTCCACTCGACCAAGGTAGCGTCACTCGACCGTACGAAGAATCACTCGGAGTACAGAAGATCTAAAGCCACCCCAGCATGGCAATGATCAGGCGTTCACTCTGTAGTCTTAAAGGTCATTAATCATCATTTATAGCAGGCGTTACCAGTAATGCACCCGTCGTAACTCACATTGAACCCTGTGTAACTGAGGGCTGGAGAGGTCTGGCGCACTCTATATAAGCCACCCCCCTCCTCGGGCACAAGGGTTCGCACCCCGTGTAACTCACATGCACATTCCAGTCGACAAGCCTCCGAGGCATCGAGATGTAGGGTTGTTACCTCTTCCGAGAGGGGCCTGAACTCGTAAACCTGCGTGTACAACTTCACCGTAGCTAAGGCCTTGCCACCTTCTACGTACCCCCTACTCTTACTGTCAGACTCACTCCCACGACAGTTGGCGCCCACCATGGGGCAAGGCATCTTAACGACTTTCGGTGAGGTTGCAATTTTCCCGATCTCCATGAACATGGTTTCTGGCAGTGGTTTGGCTTTGGGCCACGAGATCCGTCTCGGCGCGCTCGTTTTCATCGCCGACGACTCCGCCTGGCTCCAAGAAGCCCCCTCGACGTCGAGACGCTCCCCTCCGCGGGGCGATGCACTTTCGCGCATGCACTCACGGCGTCCTCCTGCGGCAGCCATCGACCCAGTATCGGTCGGTTCCCCCAGCATCCACTCTCCCCGCTATACGCCGCCGCAAGTGATCCGGTCGATCGCGTCTCCAGCGGTAGGTGAAGCATGTGGTGGCTCGCCAGTCGGCCACCCCTCAGGTTGGAGCTATCGAGCCCGACGAATCTCTCTACGGACCATTCGACCTGTCGACTGGTTCCGCAGACACTCTTTCCGAGTGCAGAAGCAGCGACCCTGCGGCGAAAGTCCTCATGGTCGCCTTGCCTCGCAGCCCGCCTGGGTTCCGTCACGGCGGCGGTGGCCCGTCGTGTGGTCACGATGAATATCATCCCCAAGCCCTCACTTCGGAGCAGAGGGAAGAGCTGCATCGTTGCAACATGGAGGCACTCCATACCCCCATCATTGGGGAGACCTCTGAGGCTCGGGCCTTAGAAGTTGCGCGCCTGGCTACCTTAGCTGAGCGCTCGTGTCTGGAAAATCTCCAACACTCACTCGACGAACGCGCCCGACAACACATCCCTGGATCCAGTCGACGGCAACGACAACTGTTTCCGACTGAACCTCAGGTATACCGCACTCTAGTTCAAAATCTTGCAGCAGCGGCACGAATAGCAGAGTCAATTCAGCCGTCTCATTCAGAAGCTGGTAGAGGTTTGCTGCAGATCCGAGCATTGCTCCGAGTAGAAGGTGAGCAGAATTCAGCTATTTCTCAGTCGCACAACAGGATCCATAGCAGATCTATGGTTGCAGATACAGTCCAATCAGCACACAGCCCGAGATCGCCTCTGTGGCATGAATATCGTGGTTGCCGTCAAGATCAGTACCTTGGTCGGGGTCACGGGCAGTTTGATCCTCGTGACGACCACCATCGAGTGCCTACGCCTCCTCCAAGAGGCGGGTCATACGCACCCCAGCGGTATGATGACAGACGCCCTTACGGCAACAAGCGGAGAGCCCCGATTGATCCCAGAAAGCCTGGATTCGATGCGAGATCAGTTCTGGTCCAGGGTTTTGTTGACAGAGGCAGAGCACACAGGGAAGGTCAGGAAAGAGATCGCCCAGTCGGCAACAGGGCATTTGTTTCGGGACCCGAGTGTTTCAGCAGAGCCATCTGAGCCACTAAGATCCCTCCCAATTTCAGATTTGCCGCCGGGGTCAGCAAGTTCACCGGTGAGTCGAAGCCAGATACTTGGTTAGAGGATTACCGAGTGGCTGTTCAGATTGGTGGGGGCAACGACGACGTAGCTATGAAGACCTCCCCCTGATGCTTGAAGGATCGGCCACAACTTGGTTGAATCAGTTGGCCCCAGGGAGTATTTTCTACTGGGAAGATTTGGCCTGAGAGTTCATCAAAACATTCGAGGGTACTTGCAAGCGACCTGCTGGGCTGACCGAGCTGCAACATTGTGTTCAGAAGCCGAATGAAACTTTGAGGGATTACATCCAGAGATGGTCTACCTTTCATCACGTGGTAGAAAATGTGTCAGAGCACCAAGCAGTCTGCACTTTCAAAGAGGGCGTTCGATACAGGGAGCTCATCCTGAAGTTTGGTCGGTCTGGAGACATGTCTCTGGGTCGAATGATGGAAATTGCCACTCAGTATGCTAACGGTGAGGAAGAAGACTGACTCCGTAACGGTAAAGGGAAGCCAGTCAACCAGGACACTGGAGGTGGAAACTCCAGTCGGAAACAGAAGCGCAAGGCGGAAGCTGCAGGTCCCGCAAAGGCTGCAGTTCTAAACCAAGGGAAGTTCAAGGGAAAACCTAAGGGCCCGTGGGTGCCCAAAAAGGTGAAAGATCAGTCAGGCAACAACGTCTTGGATTTAATGTGTTACATACACACGAACAAGGACGAGGAGGGTAACTTGATTTTACTCAAGCACACCACTCGACAGAGCTGACTCCTGATTCAGCAGTTTCGAGAGGGCCCGCCCCAGAGAAGAACTCTGATAAGGAGGAAGAGAAGGAAGAAGATGATGGTTACCCCAATGTCAATGCTACTTTGGTGATTTTTGCTGACATCGAGAGCAAAAGTCGACTAAAAGTTATCAACAGAGAAGTGAACATGGTTGCTCCGGCAATGACGACGTATTTGAAGCGGTCAAAAACCCCCATTAAATTCGACCAGTCCGATCACCCAGCGCACGTTGCTACCCACGGGCGGCAAGCGTTGGTGGTCGACCCAGTCGTTGGGGGCACCCGACTGACCAAGGTTCTCATGGATGTTGGCAGTGGATTGAACATTCTATATGTTGAGACCCTCCGAGGGATGGGCATTCCGATGTCCAAGATCAGTGAGAGCAACATGCGATTCGATGGAGTCATCCCAGGAAATAAAGCAGATTCACTTGGTCAGATCTCTCTTGATGTGGTTTTCGGTGATTCCAAAAATTACCGTAAGGAAAAGTTGACATTTGAAGTAGTGGATTTTCATAGTGCCTATCATGCTATTCTGGGCAGACCCGCATATGCTTGTTTCATGGCCCGCCCATGTTACGTGTATCTTAAGTTGAAGATGCCTGGACCCAGAGGTGTGATCACGATCACAGGGAATCGACAAAGGGCAAAGGAATGCCTCCAGAAGGGCTCCAAGATTGCTGACGAGCAGATGGCAGCAGTGGAGTTGGAAGAGTACTAGAAAAACGTTGACCCGGGTGATTTGTTGCAAGCTAAGAAGCCCGCTTCAGAATCAGCATTCCAGTTGGCCGAAGAAACAAAGCCAGTACAAATTCACCCGGAGGACCCCTCTGCTGCTCCAACTCACATTTCAACAACACTCGACAGCAAATAGGAAGAAGCGCTCATCCGGTTCCTCCGTGAGAACTGGGACATCTTTGCATGGAAACCATCTGACATGCCAGGTGTACCCAGGGGACTGGCTGAGCACCGATTGCGTGTCGACCCAAAAGCAAAACCCGTTAAGGAACATCTCCGTCGTTCCGCTGTGGAGAAAAGGAAGGCAATTGGCGAGGAAGTGGCTCGGCTCCTGTCAGCTAAGTTCATTCGTGAGATATACCACTCCGAGTGGCTCACCAATGTCGTTATGGTCCCCAAGAAAGATGATTCACTCCGCATGTGCATTGATTTCAAGCATATCAATCGGGCATGCCTGAAAGATCATTTCCCTCTGCCCCGCATCGATCAGATTGTCGACTCGACTGTGGGGTGTGAGTGTTTATCCTTTTTGGATGCCTATTCCGGGTACCATCAGATCCGTCTGTATGGGCCCGATGAAATAAAAACGGCCTTCATCACCCCATTTGGGTGTTTTTGCTATGTCACCATGCCTTTTGGTCTCAAGAATGCTGGTGCCACATTCATGCGCATGATTCAGAAGTGCCTGCTCACTCAAATCAGTCGGAACATGGAAGCTTACATGGACGATATCGTGGTCAAGTCACACAAGAGTTCTGACCTGCTGACTGACCTCGCGGAAACATTTGCCAACCTAAGAAGATATGACATCAAGCTCAATCCATCCAAGTGCACATTCGGAGTCCCAGGCGGAAAGTTACTCGGTTTTAACATTTCCGAACGAGGGATCGATGCAAACCCAGAGAAGAGTGGGGCAATCCTCCGAATGAAATGCCCTGTGCGTGTGCACGACGTTCAGAAGCTTACTGGTTGTTTGGCTGCATTGAGTCGATTTATCTCCCGTCTCGACAAAAAGGCATTGCCTCTTTACTGACTGATGAGAAAGTCTGATAAGTTCGAGTGGACTCCCGAAGCTGAAGCAGCGTTTGTAGAGCTCAAAGCCCTGCTTTCCACCCAGTTGGTGCTAGCTGCTCCAGTCAGCAAAGAGCCTCTATTGTTGTATATCGCAGCCACTGGACAAGTTGTCAACACAGAGCTCACAGTCGAGCGGGAAGAAGAAGGCAAAGCCTACGAAGTTCAACGCCCAGTGTACTATATTTCTGAAGTCTTGACTCCATCCAAGCAAAGACCACTCGGTTTCAGTCATCAGCGACGCCCCATTGTTAGAAATTTTGAACAATCGAGATGCAACCGATCGAGTGGCCAAGTGGATTGAACTTCTTCCTCTGGATGCCAAGTTTGAAGACAAAAAGGTGATCAAGTCTCAAGCAATTGCAGATTTCCTAGCCGAGTGGATCGAACAGCAGCAACCGACTCAAGTTCACTCGGAGCACTGGACCATGTTGTTTGATGGATCCAAGATGTTGAATGGTGGAGTGGTCCTAGTATCCCCAAGAGGTGACAAGCTCAGTTACGTCCTTCAGATTCACTTTGATTCCTCCAACAATGAAGCTGAATATGAATCACTTCTATACGGGTTGCGTATGGCCATCTCACTCGGCGTCCGTCGCCTGATGGTTTATGGCGACTCGGATTTGGTGGTCAATCAGGTAATGAAGGAGTGGGATATCAGGAGCCCTGCCATGACTGGTTATTGTAATGCCGTGAGAAAATTGGAAAAGAAGTTTGAGGGGCTAAAGCCCCATCACATACCCCGAATAAAGAATCAAGCAGCTGATGATCTGGCAAACATAGGTTCCACTAGGAAACCTATTCCCAGTAATGTGTTCCTGGAGCATCTCCATACCCCGTCAGTACAAGAAGATCCTTTTATGGAAGAGCCCCCGCAACCGATAAGTTCAACCAACCCGACTGAGATTGAAGTTCCAACAGTAGTGGACTTGATCATGGAGGTTTTAGTGATCACTCCCGACTGGACGGTGCCATATATCGCATATCTGCTCAGACAGGAGCTCCCAGCGGATGAAGATGAGGCCCGCCAGATCGTCCGCAGATCCAAAGCCTTCACGGTGATAAGTGGACAACTTTTCAGAGGAAGTGTTACCAGAGTAGCTTAGCGTTGCATCTCTCCAGAAGAAGGTCGACTGATCTTAAATGAGATCCACTCGGGGACCTGTGGTCACCACGCGTCCTCTCGGACCATCATGGCGAAAGTATACCGAGCGGGATTCTAATGGTCACGAGCGAACGAGATGGCTAAAGATATAGTCGACAAGTGCGAAGGTTGCCAGTTTTACTCAAACATGTCCCACAAGCCCGCATCCGCCTTGAAGACTATTCCACTCATCTGGCCATTTGCAGTTTGGGGGTTGGACATGGTTGGACCTTTCAAGACTGGCAGAAGCGGCTTCACTCATTTGCTCGTAGCAGTCGACAAGTTCACCAAATGGATCGTGGCCAAGCCTATCAAGAATCTTGACTCAAGCACTGCCATTAGTTTCATCAGAGAGCTGATATTGCGTATGGAGTCCCTCACATCATTATCACAGATAACGGCTCCAACTTTGATTCAGATGAGTTCAGAGCGTTCTACGCTTCCCAAGGCACTCAGGTCGATTACGCATCCATTGCGCACCCGCAGTCAAATGGGCAGGCTGAAAGAGCGAATGGTTTAATCCTACAAGGACCGAAGCCTCGATTGATGCACGATCTCAAGCATGTAGCTGGGGTTTGGGTACATGAATTGCCATCTGTCTTATGGGGATTGAGAACGACTCTTAATCGGTCGACTAATCGAACCCCTTTCTTCATTGTATATGGCACTGAAGCCGTGCTTCCGAGTGATTTGCTGCACAATGCCCCCGAGTGGAACTCTTCTCAGAAGCTGAAGCAGAACAGGCACGCCAGGATGCTGTTGAACTCCTAGAGGAGGAACGAGAAATGGATCTGATCCGGTCGACCATCTATCA
Organism: Triticum aestivum; assembly: GCF_018294505.1. NCBI lineage: Eukaryota > Viridiplantae > Streptophyta > Magnoliopsida > Poales > Poaceae > Triticum > Triticum aestivum. The sequence continues at coordinate 287,852,280 of NC_057811.1, forward strand.
ACAAGACCTGTGTCGACTCCATGCCCGAAATGTCAGAGGTCGAGCATTTCAGGAAGGAGACCTTGTGCTCCAAGTGCACCAGAAACGACCTCACAAGCTCGCTCCAGCCTGGGAAGGGCCCTTCATCATCACCAAGGTGCTCCACAATGGGGCATATCACCTTTACAATGTAGCCAAGAAAGAAGACGAGCCACTCTCATGGAACGTGGATCTGCTCCGCCGCTTTTATATCTAAACACTCGGATCGTCGAGTTGTAATAAGAGTCCTTCAGATTGTTTATCAAAGACATGTTTTTCACAGTATCTCAACTATTGTTTCCGCATAAACTTGTGTGTTCAAATCCCCCAGTGGGTGGCTTAGCCGCGAATCCAATTCGCCTAAGTTTCAAAAACACTCCGAGTGAAGATCAATCCTCTCACTCGGGGGCTTAGATGCGAACCTGATTCGCCTAAGTTCAAAACACACTCCGAGTGAAGAGCAATCCTCTCACTCGGGGGCTTAGCTGCGAACCTGATTCGCCTATGTTCAAAACACACTCCGAGTGAAGAGCAATCCTCTCACTCGGGGGCTTAGATGCGAACCTGATTCGCCTAAGTTCAAAACACACTCCGAATGAAGAGCAATCCTCTCACTCGGGGGCTTAGCTGCGAACCTGATTCGCCTAAGTTCAAAACACACTCCGAGTGAAGAGCAATCCTCTCACTCGGGGGCTTAGCCGCGAACCCGACTCGCCTAAGTTCAGAACACACTCCGAGTGAAGAGCAATCCTCTCACTCGGGGGCTTAGCTGCGAACCTGATTTGCCTAAGTTCAAAACACACTCCGGGTGAAGAGGAACCCTCTCACTCAGGGGCTTAGCTGCGACCCCGTACTTGCCTAAGTTTCAAACACACTCCGAGTGAGGGCAACCCTCTCACTCAGGGGCTTAGTTGCGACCCCGTACTCGCCTAAGTTTCAGAAACACTCCGAGTGAAGAGCAACCCTCTCACTCGAGGGCTTAGCTGCGACCCCGTACTCACCTAAGTTTCAAGAACACTCCGAGTGAAGAGCAACCCTCTCACTCGGGGGCTTAGCTGCGACCCCGTACTCGCCTAAGTTTCAAAAGACACTTCGAGTGGAGAGCAACCGTCTCACTCGGGGAGCTTAGCTGCGACCCCGTACTCGCCTAAGTTACAAAACATTCCGAGTGAAGATCAACCCTCTCACTCGGGGGCTTAGCCGCGAACCTGTACTCGCCTAAGCTTCGAAGAAATGCACACTGAGCTGCGCCACAAGTACAGGGTCAAGTTGTACTCTGAGCTACGCCACAAGTACAATGTTAAGTTGCACTCTGAGCTGCGCCACAAGTACAACGTCAAGTTGCACTCTGAGCTGCTCCACAAGTACAACGTTAGGTTGCACTCTGACCTGCGCCACAAGTACAATGTCAGGTTGCACTCTAAGCTGCGCCACAAGTACAATGTCAGGTTGCACTCTGAGCTGCGCCACAAGTACAATGACAGGTTGCACTCTGAGCTGCGCCACAAGTACAACATCAAGTTGCACTCAGAGCTGCACCACAAGTACAATGTCAGGTTGCACTCTGAGCTGCACCACAAGTACAACATGTGGTTGCACTCTGAGCTGAGACACAAGTACAATGTCCCTTCCGAGTGGAGAGCTATCTTCTCACTCGGAGACTCAGTTGTGATCTTGGAGCTGCCTAAATCAAAAAATTCCGAAGGCAATAGAGACAAAGCAACTGCATTCGGATAAAAACGATCAAGTTCGAGTAAATCCACTCGGGCATCAGGCCAGAAAGAGTTTAACGGTTACAAAACCACTCGGCATTCTGAGGCAAATAAGGTCAAGTTATTAAGTTTTTCACTCGGCAGGAGGAGGACTGGCTGGCTCAACGAAAGTGTCCAAGTCGATGCCATTTGCAATACGGGTGGCTGCATCGATAAAGGTCTCCATGGAAGATTGAAATTGGAGCTTCTTGGTGTTGGCGACCTGAAGAGCCTTTAGCTTTTCTTCCTTGGCGTCCTTGCAGTGAACACAAACCAGAGATAGAGCCACGTCAGCACCGCAGCGAGCAGATGACTTCTTCCACGCCTGCATTCGGTCAGGGATGTTATTGAGTCGAGTCATCAGTGACTCGAGATCGTTCTGAAACGTATCCTCTGGCTAGAGCTCCTTGTCGATTCACGACAGTGCCACCTTCAGTCGGGCAAGGTAGTCCAGGACACTAGCGAGGCGGGATTCTAGTCGCAGCATGTTCATGGCAGCTTCATCCTTGACAGGAGAGTTGATGGGGTCCAGCCCAGTCTCGATCTGCCCAGTTTCTTCTTCGAAATTCTGACAGAATTCTGCATAGAGTAAAAAACAGTGAGTTGGTGGCAGCGTGGTGAAGAAATTTGTCAGATCAGTCGGGTGATAGAAAATACCTTCAAGCATGAGAAACATCTTCTTGGCAAGACTGCCCAGATAAGCTTCTAGTTCACCTCTCTTCCAAGTGAGAATGTCCACTCTGTCAGACAAGGCCACCTTTTCTTCCTTCAGCTGCACGACCTCTTGCTTCGCTTCTTCAACGGCAGTCTTCAGCTTGGCGTGCTCCTCTTCTAACTTTCCGACTGAAGCAAGCTTCTTGTCGGCAAGTTCAGTTTTTTCACGCGCCAGCTTCTGCGCTGCTGCAAGATCGAGATCCTTATGCTCCAGAGCCTGCTTCATTTTGTCTAAAGAAATAACATTCTTCAAACGAGCCTGGAGTTGACGATTTTCACTATGCACATCTGTTCGAGTGGAGTCACTCGGTTCAAAGATGAAAAGGAAAGGATGACAAAGTGAGCAGTCGACAAATTCTTACCTCCCATGACATCAGCTTCATCCTAGGCCTTCTTCAAATTCTCCTTGGCCAACTCCAGGTCGAGATTGAGTTGGATTTGCTTCCTCTCCAAGTCAGCATACTTGGACCCAAGTTCACAAGCTCTCTGCAATTAACAAAAAGACAACTCAGTCGACATAAACAAAGATCATTCACTTCCGAATGGAAAGTGTGCAAGTTCAAATAGCCACAACAAAAATAGTTCTAAGACTGCTGCCGAATCACACATTCAACAACAGTCTCGGGGACTACACCCAGTGGGTGCACTTAGCGTGCCCCCACTGGTTTGATTTAGCACTAGGCATGGTCCGCCCATCCTGAGTGGAAGAAGTAAAAAAAAAGAGTTCTAAGACCACTGTCGACTGCCAGTAGTCAACAGCGGTCTCGGGGACTACACCCAGTGGGTGCACTTAGCGTGCCCCCACTGGACCAAGAATTCACTCGACATGACCTGTCTGATTTGAGTGAAAAGAGCTACAAATAGATACATGACACACCCAGTGGGTGTACAGATGTAGAAACAGATTGACATCTTATGAATAATAAAGCAGCAGTTTTCAAGTAGCATATCCTAATAGAGCAAAGTTCAAGCTGAAACCCAATCGGAAATCAACTTACAATCCCTCTTACTCAGACGTTGGTTTGGAGGGCAGAGCTGGCATCATAGGCGGCCTTGCTCGTGTCATACACCACCTTCATTCGGTCTATCATCAGGCCTGCCTGGATCATGGCCTCCTTGGAAGCTCCTACTTGGTCCTCCGGGACGTGATGAGTAACAAAGAGAGGAGTTGTCGGAATAGGTGACGTAACAAGCGGAGCTGAAGCTTGAAGTTGCACAGTCGGAGAAGGATCCTGAGCAGACGACACCGAAGGCCGGTCAGTCGACAAAGGAACCACAAAGGAAATGGAAGCCCTGACTGGATCATCAAGTTTCTGAGCAGCTGGCTCAGACGCCGAATGAGACGCTTTGCTGGCTGTCACTCTCCTGCTCGAAGTCCTACCCCTTCTCCTTATGTTCTTATGAGGCACTTCTTCATCATCATCATCGTTTGGAAGTTGGATGACATTTTTTGGCGTTGCAAAACAGTCGACTATAAGAGTTAATTCGACCATAAAAAACAGTTGGCGAAGTAGGAGCATGGCTGTGCAATCATACCTGCACGAGAAGTGGCCGCATCCGTGGTTTCCGCGTCACCCCGCTCCTCGTCAACATCCATGGAGGTTACAGAAGTGGCAGCAGTGAAAGCTCCGAATTTCACTCGGTCAAACAAGAAAAGAGATTTATAGTAGAGACAAAAGGGAAAGAGAGGAAACACTTACGTTGAAGCCACATGCACAACCACCTTGATCCTCGGTAGGGCCTTTCGAGGCTTGGGCGGGGCAACTTTGGACTGCTTTGCGGCCTTCTCTGATGGCTTAGGAGTCGACGTCCGAGTGCATTTTCGGATCTTCGCACTCGATGCAGGCACCTTGCCACATTCCCCTGCAGGGTCTTGGGACTGTTTGGAACGACGCTCTGAGCAGGGTGGCAAGTCAACCTCCTCGCTGCTGCGCGAGTCCTCGCTGTCATCTTCACTGTCATCTGCATATTGCCAATCAGCACTGTCAGCACCACTCTCCACTCCCTCGTGGAGTTGCTCCCCGTTTGGCATTGAATACATCTTGGTATAAATCTGCAAGACATAAACTACAAGTATCAGTCAGATTCAAGAACAATTGCAGACTGAAAGGAAAAACACTCGGTAATTCGAGCCTAACCTCTTCTGGCTCGTTGTCGGCATCGAATGGAAGAACCCTCCTGGACCCCCTAGGGTTATCCTTGTTCCCAGTGATGCTCCACAACCACTGAGCTACCGTCTCCTCGGCGACCTCCTCCGGGTGGATCCGAGCGGTGTCTTCAGGGCCCGAGTACATCCACATGGGGTGATCACGAGCTTGGAGAAGCTGGATGCGTCAACTGAGGAACACCTCCAACAGATCCATGCCAGTCACACCCTCACGGACTAAGTTGACGTCCGCGTCGACTAAAAGGGACACTTCACCTTTATCCTCTAGGGTTACAATTAGTGAAGAGGGCTGATTGAGTTTTTCCGTGGTGAAAGGGGGGGGAGGTCGGTCGACTGACCAGGAGTCGGGATGTCATTGCAGTAGAACCAGGTCGACTGCCATCCTTTGACTGACTCGGGAAAGGTCATAGGAGGAAAAGTACTTCTACCTCTAATTTGGATCCCTAACCCCCCACACATCTGGATCACGTGCGTCTTTTCGTCAGTCGGGTTAGCCTTCTTCACTGTCTGAGAACGACAAGTGAAGATGTGTTTGAATAGGCCCCAGTGTGGCTGGCACCCGAGGAAGTTTTCGCACATGGAGATGAATGCAGCAAGATACGAGATTGTGTTGGCGGGGAGGGGGGGAGTGGTGAATCTGAGCACCGAAAAAGTTCAGAAAACCTCGAAAGAACGGATGCGGAGGAAGAGAAAAACCTCGCTCAACGTGGGTGGTGAGGAGGACACGCTCACCCTCGCGTGGTTGAGGCTCGGGCTCCCCCTCCGGCAGCCTCCAGGATTTGTCAATGATCATGCCATCGATGACGAGCTTCTCCAGGTCCTCTTGCACGATTGTGGAGCGGATCCAGTCTCCCTGGATCCAACCAGGAGGCAGACCGGACTGCGACGACGACCCCCTCGCCGTATTCTTGCCTTTTGCCGCCGCTGTCACCTTCTTCGCATGCTCCAGGGCCGCAGTCTTGTCCTTCCCCATGGCGGCGGAGTATGCGCGGGCTGGCGGAAGCATCGAGAGTAGAGGGGAACGCGGGGGAGAAGCAGAGAAGAAGGGGATCGATTGAGGAGTATTGTGCATCGCATCGGCCCTGGCGCTCTTTATGGGCTACTTTCGAGTGGCTGACCTGTGAGCCCGAGCAATCTTATCACATCCCGCCACAGGCGCTTGCCCGATACGTGGCGAAAAAGGTGGCGCAAAGATCGAGGTGTCCCTGTCTACTCGCTCCGTTTACTGCGGCACGCTCTGTCCCGCGCGCTTCTCCAAATTTTTGAATCTCGTGAGATCCAGGAACTGCAGGGCAATCAATTAAAGCGAAGATTTCACACTTTGGGTCACTCGAAGGTTACCAGCATAATTCAATCGATGACCAATGAATCGATCAAGGCGGCTGATGCAAGGTCAAAGTTTGAGTATGATTTCCAGACCCCGATGAGATGCCTCCGAAGCATAGAATTGGGTCGGAACCAACTTCAACCCTTATTCACTCGGACCTCAATCCATTCGGGGGCTAATGACGATGACATGTACCTAGGGTAGGGTCATAGGCCTGACCTAGACGCCATACCCAAGGACACTGCCCTATAGTCAAAGACATTCAAAGTCCAACAGAAGATACCGACTGAATCAACTTGCAGCGCACCCCACTCGACCAACTATTCCACTCGGATACCCCAATTCCACTCGACCAAGATAGCGTCACTCGACCGTACGAAGAATCACTCGGAGTACAGAAGATCTAAAGCCACCCCAGCATGGCAACGATCAGGCGTTCACTCCGTAGTCTTAAAGGTCGTTAATAGTCATTTATAGCAGGCATTACCAGTAACGCCCCTGTCTTAACTCACATTGAATCCTGTGTAACTGAGGGCAGGAGAGGTCTGGCGCACTCTATATAAGCCACCCCCTCCTCTGGCACAAGGGTTCGCACCCCCTGTAACTCACGCGCATATTCCAGTTGACAAGCCTCCGAGGCACCGAGATGTAGGGTTGTTACCTCTTCCAAGAGGGGCCTGAACTCGTAAACCTGCGTGTACAAATTCACCGTAGCTAAGGCCTTGCCACCTTCTATGTACCCCCTACTCTTACAGCCAGACTCACTCCCACGACAGCTGGTCCTTGTTGAAGGTTAAAACAGCAAGCTTGATAAATCACCGTTGTGGTTTTGATGCGTAGGTAAAAACGGTTCTTGCTAGAAGCCCGTAGCAGCTGTCGGTGTTCTGGGAACGGGGTCCCCAGACTTGCCTGCCCGCGGCCCACGGCATGGCTCTGCGAGCGGGCCCGTACGGCCCATCTTCACCAGCAAGCATTTGAGGCCCTCGCGAGGCAGACGACACAAGACCTCCTCGGGAGTGCCTTCACCAGGCTGGCTCGCGAGGGGCGGAGAGACCAAGGCAAGGCAAACCTCGCGAGGTTCTCATGACGTGAGACATGACGATCGAGACCAGGCGGGCGCCAGCGCGCGCAGTGTCCTTGTTTCCCCTTTGGTGCTAAGGAGGCAAGCGCAGATGAAGAGTACCGAGGCGTCAAGCAAAGGTTTCCATATCGGTGCAACGAGACCAAGACCAGTAGGACAGCAAGACGGAGGTCACCATGGAGCCCTAGGCGGCGTCACCACCAGAGCCTTTTGCAGGCGAAGACCACCTTTAGTCAGGATAGCTTGTACTAGTTGTCCCCTTTCAAATTGGCCGTTGTTGGCTCCCTTCCCGCTCAATATTTGGGGAGAGGACCAGGGCCTCTATAAATAGGATTAGCCACCATAGTAGGGGGCAACTTAGATCAACTGAGCCTCAACCATCCCACCTTGGACTAGATCCAACCCATCCTCACACCCACCAAGCACAAGAACACCTCACCTCAGGAGGCTGTTCTTCCCCTTGTACTGTTCATCTTCAGCCCGAGAGGCAATCCACCACACCACACTGGAGTAGGGTATTACACCACAACGGTGGCCCGAACCAGTATAAATCTTGTGTCCCTTGTGTTGCGAGTTCGTCGAGTTAGCCTTAGAGATCCCGGTGAGGCTGAGGGCGTGATTCGGTAGGGGGAGATCTCCGTGCGCACCCCAGTGTTCGAACCTTGAGGGTTTTGCCGGAACCCGAGATCCGAAATTTGGCGCGCTAGGTAGGGGTGCGCCGAAGCTTTCCTTCCGTCGCTCCGCGTCCCGTCGCTTCGTTATCTCCATGGCGGATGCTCGCCGAGCTCGCGCTGAGCGCCGGGCCGCCCGCGTTGCTCAGACGGCTCCCGTCGGCGGTCCACCCCGTCGTTGTCCGTCGCCTGCCGCCAACGCCGCCACCGGCCCGGCGGGGAACGAGCAGCAAGCCTCCTCGCTGCACCCTTCGATGCGGCGGGACGGCCGCACCGCCACTCCATTGCTGACCCCGGCCGGCTCGTCGTCTCACGCCCGTCGCGCTCCCACGGACGCGCAGGCCGCGCTGTGCATGGCACGCGAGCTCCTGCGCTACCGCCCCATCAACGACCTCTACGAGGACTGGCTCGACCGCATCACCGAGCTTGTCAGTGCCGCAGGGGGCTCCCCTGCGCCGCCCCACTCGCTGCCTCGCCCTCCGCCATCTGCAGGCGACGTGGCTCATGGAGCGCCTCGCCCACCACCTCTGCCACAAGACGACGCCCTGGAGCCAAGGCGTGCGGCCCCTCGGCGTGATCCACCGCGTCGGGTGCCCGTGCGCGAAGAAGGAAGCTGCCAAGAAGTCCCTCGCCCGCAAGAAAACGCTCCTGCACTCTCGGCGCCGCTACGGCGAGACCGTGCGCCGCCTGTGCTGGCAGTGCGCGGGCATCAAGGCCAGGCTCCACATCAGAAAAGGGTCCCGGTGGCCACCGCGGGCTGCGGCGCCTTCACCCCCGAGCTGCGTAGCGTCGCCTGGCCGGGCAAATTCAAGCCAGACCTGCCTTCGCGCTACGGCGGCACCCCCGACCCTGTGGAATTCCTACAGCTCTACGAACTAAGCATCAAGGCGGCCAACGGCGATGAAAAAGTCATGGCGAACTGGTTCCCCATGGCTCTCAAGGATGGTGCCTGCTCATGGCTCCTGAACCTGCCTCCAGGCTCGATCTCCTCTTGGAACGAGATGCGCGACTGCTTTGTCGCCAACTTCCAGGGCACTCGCGACCGCCCACCGGCCGCGGGTGACCTGCGCCGCATCAAGCAACAACCAGGGGAGACCCTCCAGAAATACATCCAGTGCTTCAACAACATTCGTCTCAAGATCCCCAAGGTGACAGACGAGGCCATCATCTCTGCGTTCTCCGATGGCGTCCGCGACATCAAGATGAAGGAGGAGCTCGCCATCCACGAGGAGCTGTGCACATCCCTGGAGCTGTTCAGCCTGGCGACCAAGTGCGCAGGGGCTGAGAAGGGCGCCTTTCCCTTCTCGAGCTCACGGCTGCCGACCTGGAGGAGAAGAAAGCCAAGGCCAAGGACATGAAGCGCAAGGGAGCAGCCGTACTCGCGGCAGAGCCGGACACGAAGCGCGGCAGGGACAAGCCTGAGTCATCCAAGAGCAGCCGACCGTTCTGCGCCTTCCACAACGTGCACAGCCACAACACCAACGATTGTCAAGAGCTCAGGGCCATTCGCGACGGACTCTTCGGTCGACGCCCCGAGCACAACGACCGAGGCTACGGCAGAGGAGGAGGACGTGGCGGAGAATGCTGGGACGACCGGGGCCCACACCAGGAGTGGCGCGACTGGGCCCGTGAGGACCGCTGGCAGGATCAGCCTCGCGAGGGTGCTTGGAGGGATCAGCCTCGCGAGGACCATCTTCAGGGCAATGCTGGGCTTCCTTCGCCGCCGCCGCCTCCAAGAAGGAACGACGACCACCATCAAGACAAGGGGGCTGGGGGCTTCCAGGAGCCGCGTGCTATCGCCTGCATCTTGGGCGGAGCTCAAGCCCCAGCCTCACAGCGCATCTTCAAGCAGTTTGCTCGCGAGGTGAACGTAGTCCTCCCCAAGCTCGAGGCTACACGCCCGCTCAGGTTGTCCAAGTGCGCTATTACCTTCAGCTCAGCAGACCAGCTCAAGTGTGCGGCCACCACTGGCGCCCTCCCAATGCTCTGTTCACCCGTCATCAACAATGTGCAAGTCACCAAGACTCTCATCGACGGCGGCGCAGGGCTTAACGTCCTGTCCGTCGAGATGTTCGACAACCTTCAAGTGCCCTACGATCAGCTTCAGCCTACCAAGCCTTTTTCAGGAGTGACCGGCGGCTCCACCACCCCGATAGGGCAGGTCCGCCTCCCAGTCACCTTCGGGCAGCGCGGCAACTACCGCACCGAGCTCATCGACTTCGACGTCGCCCACATCCGTCTGCCGTACAACGCCATCCTTTGGTACCCAGCATTAGCCAAGTTCATGGCGGTGAACCACCACGGCTACAACGTCCTCAAGATGCCAGGAAGCGGCGTAATCATCACAGTCCCCTGCGAAGAAAGAGATGTGGTGTGCTCCCTCGAGCGTGCCTTCCAAGCTGCAGCAATCGACGACCCCGACAGCAAGGGCGAGCACCCTCCTGAGGCCATCCTCAAGAAGAAGAAGCAGCTGCTCCGCACTGGACCTCAGGAGAACGGTGCCGCAAGTGGAGCCGCGTCTGGATCAGCGCCCGCGACCAGGGCGCCTCCCTCCCTCGCATAGGAAGGCGTCCGGCGCCCTCCTCGGGCAGGGCTCGGGGTTCTCTTCTGGAGGGCCTCAGACCTTGCCAATATCACGAGGGAGGCACTCGGGCACCATTTGGAGGCGTGCTTCATGGCACGTTTCCCTCAGGAGGACACAGGGCGAGGAGCGCCAAGTGCTCAGGAGTTCATCACCAAGACCACTCAGGAACTGCAGGATGCGAGGGCCATGCGCGGCGATCGCCGCTCACCTGGCGCAGCCCCCCATCCAGGCGAGGATGCCAGGCTGCGCGTCTGCATTGACGTCCCAGGGCTCAACAGGGCCGCGTCGCAGGAGCTCTTCTGGCCTTCGCGTGTGGGACGCTGCAAGGGCCCACCGCACAGCTACGTCCGCATGCCATTCGGCCTGCCGAGCGTCGCATCCGCCTACCAGCGCAACCTGCGGCGCATCCTGATAGCTCAGGAGGCCAGGCACCACGCAGTCCTGGCAGAGATGGAGACGGTCCTCAAGGAACCGCCTGGACCCCCAGATCCTCCCGAGGCTCAGGGCCCCAGTGGCTCGTGAGGAGCAACCCCTTCGCCGCGTACCTTCAGCTTCCCTGACACCCCTTCTGCAACGGAACCAGGTGACATTTTCCAAGTTTATTTAGCTGGGAGCGCCCTCAGGGCAGCATCATTCCCAGGCCGCGTGGGTCCGTCCCTGTGGCATGTATCCCTTCTTGTTTATGTCTTTAGCTTACCTTGCTGGGGGCGCCCCTCGGGCTGCATCATCCCCAAGCCGCTCGGGCCTGAACCAGTGGCATGTATCTCCGATGTGTTTACTTGAGCCAGTTTGCTTTCCATGCTTAATCTATCTATGACTATCACCTGCTTGATTGTCACCTGCCACGGGAGCTGCCCCCGCTGGCACGGCGCTTGTGCTTGGGTCTGTCCCTCCAACGACGACAAATCTGAGCGGTCGAGCTCTGGCCACGTGCGCCACCTCACTAGGCTCTCAGTGCCTCCATTCTCTGGTGGAGCAACCAGTGGCCGCCCGGCTATCATAACGACAATCTGCGCCCTACCTCGCGTTGACTTGCAGGAACCTCCTGAGGACTATGACAGGCGGCACCGCGGGCTCCCTCTCCTCCCATGTGATCTGCTTGTGCGTTAAAGGGGGGTTCCTGAGCATCGCGACTCAGGAGCTCTTACTGCTCTCCAGCCCTCATCCCCTGGCCTTGACCACGGCATCGTGACCTGGCATACCAGTGGCGGCTGAGCTAGCTCGAGGGGCGGGACCTGAGGACATAGAACACGAAGGAGAGCGTGGGAAGTGGAGGAGGCTCGTACGGGCCTGACCTGGCTAAGCTACGGCCACCTACGCACGAGCCTGGCGTCTCGCGAAGGACCAGCCCTGGACTGCCAAGATAAGTTTCACACTTGGGTCAACCAATCACTACGGCATAGGGGTCTCATTTGTGTTGCCCCGCTACGGCAACGTAGTCTCCCTTTCCTACCTCTCGGCGGTCGCTTGGGCACTAAAGGGGACCTCCTGAGCATCACATCTCAGGGGCTCTTACTGGACCTTGGGCCGCTCACCTCCTGGCCTTGACCACGGCATCGCGACCTGGCATACCAGCGACGGCTGAAGCCTGCCTGGGGACCGGGACCTGTCAGCGTAGAGCACCAAGCTGTCGCGAGGCTGGAAAGGGGAAACCGAGCCGAAACGGGACACACACACGCACAATTTCATGATAAGGACAATACCAACAAAGGACATTACAGACCCTTTACACACCTCCACGGGGTACTTCTCGATTCCTCGCAGGGAACAAAAGGAAAGAACTTCTAGGAGCCCTATCTACACGCGCCCCAATAGTCGACGCCATCATCAACAGTGGGCCACGGGAGGCTGGCGCCAACCTCATCCAGATCAGTGGCGGCGGCGGCCAGACATTGCAGCCTTGCTCCGGGCACGGCGAGAGCTCGGGGGCACGTAGCTGTCGTCGCTCATCTCTGGAGTCTCGTAGAAATCAGGAGAATCGCTGGAATCCCAGGCGTCGCTGCTACTTTCGGAGGAGCCATTGGCGACGAGGACAGCAGGCCCTACCCCTGCTGCAACGCCGTCCTGACGGCCCCTTCCGGAGCAGCACTCCAGGCGGCGGCCTTCTACGTCGAAGACCTTGAAGGACAACATGGAGGCGCTGTCATACTCGAAGTGGATCGCGAGGGCGCCCTCCGCATGGCACACTCGAGCGACCTCACCCCAGCCTCGGGTCATGAAGATCTTGCCTGAGGAGACGGCCTCAACTTCCGCTCCAGTCGCCAGCGCGCCGCAGTCGGCGTGCTGCAGCCAAAGCTCGAGGGGCCCCCTCAGCGGCATCTCGGCAGAGAAGAAGGAAGGGAAGCGGATCCAAGTGCTCGGGGGCATCGCCGCCCACAGCACAAGTTCGCGCGAGGAGTCCGTGGCGTGGACTCCAGGGGCAGCGACGCACGCCACGGCGGTACGGTGACCATGGCTGCGACACGCGCACCGCCGCTCGCCGCCTCTACCTCCCGAGCCCTCAGCTTTGGCCTACAGGGGTAACGAATACCCAGGAGGAGGCCGCTCGCACCAAGGCCTGGTCACCTACTGCACCACCACCACGTCACGACGGTGGACCGGCCTCTTCTTCGGCGGAAGCGGCCCTGGCTCGTCGCGGGGAGTCTTCCCTTTCTCCGCGGCGGAAAACCTTCGGATCATCGCTATTGGTGTCGCTACTGGCAATGGAGCAAAGGAGGAGAAGCGAGCGGAATGGGAAGAGATGGGCGACGGGGGCTCTGCCCCCTCCCCATTTATAGCAAGAGAAGGCCAACCAGCGCCCCCCACAATCACAGGTAATGATGGCTTTTCCTTGCATGCAGCAGGGACTCGTCAAGTCGAGCAGTTGCCGAGGCAGCGTGGGGAAGCGGAGACGCCCACGTCCAATCAACCGCCACGCGTCGCCCAAGTCCGCAGGCTGATGGGGCCCGTGGCACTCCGCACATGCCCTTTGGCTTTGCCTCGAAGCCAAGTCCGAGCGCGCCTTGGGCCCGGGGGCTACTGTCGGCGTTCTGGGAATGGGGGTCCCCAGACTTGCCTGCCTGCGGCCCACGGCGTGGCTCTGCGAGCGGGCCCGTACGGCCCATCTTCACCAGCAAGCATTCGAGGCCCTCGCGAGGGGCCAAGCCTCGCGAGGCGGACGACACAAGACCACCTCGGGAGCGCCTTCACCAGGCTGGCTCGCGAGGGGCGGAGAGATCAAGGCAAGGCAAACCTCGCGAGGTTCTTATGACGTGAGCCATGACGATCGAGACTAGGCAGGCGCCAGCGCGCACAGTGTCCTTGTTTCCTCTTTGGTGCTAAGGAGGCAAGCGCAGACGAAGAGTATCGAGGCGTCAAGCAAAGGTTTCCATATCGGTGCAATGAGACCAAGACCAGCAGGACGGCAAGACGGAGGTCACCATGGAGCCCAAGGCGGCGTCACCACTAGAGCCTTTTGCAGGCGAAGACCACCTTTAGTCAGGATAGCTTGTACTAGCTGTCCCCTTTCAAATTGGCCGTTGTTGGCTCCCTTCCCGCTCAATATTTGGGGAGAGGACGAGGGCCTCTATAAATAGGATTAGCCACCACAGTAGGGGGCAACTCAGATCAACTGAGCCTCAACCATCCCACCTTGGAATAGATCCAACCCATCCTCACACCCACCAAGCACAAGAACACCTCACCTCGGGAGGCTGTTCTTCCCCTTGTACTGTTCATCCTCAGCCCGAGAGGCAATCCACCACACCACACTGGAGTAGGGTATTACACCACAACGGTGGCCGAACCAGTATATATCTTGTGTCCCTTGTGTTGCGAGTTCGTCGAGTTAGCCTTAGAGATCCCGGTGAGGCTGAGGGCGTGATTCGGTAGGGGGAGATCTCCGTGCGCACCCCAGTGTTCGAACCTTGAGGGTTTTGCTGGAACCCGAGATCTGACAGCAGCCACGTAAAACTTGCAACAACAAAGTAGAGGACGTCTAACTTGTTTTTGTAGGGAATGTTCTGATGTGATATGGTCAAGACATGATGTGATATACGCTATTGTATGAGATGGTCATGTTTTGTAAAAGTTATTAGCAACTGGCAAGAGCCTTATGGTTGTCGCTTTATTGTATGAGAGGCAAACGCCATGTAATTGCTTTACTTTATCACTATGCATTAGTGATAGTTGTAGAAGCAATAGTTGGCGAGGCGACCACGACGCTACGATGGAGATCAAGGTGTCAAGCCGGTGACGATGGAGATCATGACGGTGCTTTGGAGATAGAGATCAAAGGCACAAGATGATGATCGCCATATCATGTCACATATTTTGATTGCATGTGATGTTTATCTTTTATGCATCTTATTTTGCTTAGTACAACGGTAGCATTATAAGATGATCCCTTACTAAAATTTCAAGGTATAAGTGTTCTCCCTGAGTATGCACCATTGCGACAGTTCATCGTGCTGAGACACCACGTGATGATTGTGTGTCATAAGCTCTACGTTCACATACACCGGGTGCAAGACAGTTTTTGCACATGCGGAATATTCGGGTTAAACTTGACGAGCCTAGCATGTACAGACATGGCCTCGGAACACTGGAGACCGAAAGGTCGAACGTGAATCATATAGTAGATATGATCAACATAGAGATGTTCACCATTGAAAACTACTCCATCTCACATGATGATCGGACATGGTTTAGTTGATATGGATCACGTGATCATTTAGATGACTCGAGGGATGTCCATCTAAGTGGGAGTTCTTCAGTAATATGATTAATTGAACTTAATTTATCATGAACTTAGTCTTGATAGTATTTGCATATCTATGTTTTAGATCAATAGCTCGCGATATAGCTCCTATATTTTTTTTGATATGTTCCTAGAGAAAAGTTGAAAGATGATAGTAGCAATGATACAGACTGGGTCTGTGATCTGAGGATTATCCTCACTGCTGTACAGAAGAATTATGTCCTTGATGCACCGCTAGGTGATAAACCTGTTGCAAGAGCAGATGCAGACGTTATGAACTTTTGACAAGCTCAGTATGATGACTACTTGATAGTTTAGCGTGCCATGCTTTACGGCTTAGAACGGGGACTTCAAAAACGTTTTGAATGCCATGGAGCATATAAGCTGTTCAAGAGTTGAAATTAGTATTTCAGACTCATGACCGTGTCGAGAGGTATGAGACCTCTGACAAGTACTTTGCCTACAAGATGGAGGAGAATAACTCAGCTAGTGAGCATGTGCACAGAATGTCTGGGTACTACAATCGCTTGAATCAAGTGGGAGTTAATCTTCCAAATAAGATAGTGATTGACAGAGTTCTCTAGTCACTATCACCAAGCTACTAGAACTTCGTGATGAACTATAATATGCAAGGGATGATGAAAATAATTCCCGAGCTCTTCGCGATGCTGAAATCGGCGAAGTTAGAAATCAAGAAAGAGCATCAAGTGTTGATGGTTAACAATACCACTAGTTTCAAGTAAAAGGGCAAGGGAAAGAAAGGGAACGTCAAGAAGAATGGCAAGCAAGTTGCCACTCCCATGAAGAAGCCCAAAGCTAGACCCAAGCCTGAAACCGAGTGCTTCTACTACAAAGGAAATGGTCACTGGAAGCGGAACTGCCCAAAACATTTGGCGGATAAGAAGGATGGCAAAGTGAACAAAGGTATATTTGATATACATGTTATTGATGTGTACCTTACTAGTGTTTGTAGTAGCCCCTGGGTATTTGATACCGGTTCGGTTGCTAAGATTAGTAACTCGAAACAGGGCTACAGATTAAACAAAGATTGGCTAAGGACGAGGTGACGATGCGCGTCGGGAATGGTTCCAAGGTCGATGTGATCGCCGTCGGCACGCTACCTCTACATCTACCTTCAGGATTAGTTTTAGACGTGAATAATTGTTATTTGGTGCCAGCGTTGAGCATGAACATTATATCTGGATCTTGTTTGATGCGAGACGGTTATTCATTTAAATCAGAGAATAATGGTTGCTCTATTTGTATGAGTAATATCTTTTATGGTCATGCACCCTTGAAGAGTGGTCTATTTTTATTCAATCTCGATCGTGGTGATACACATATTCATAATATTGATGCCAAAAGATGCAAAGTTGATAATGATAGTGCAACATACTTGTGGCACTGTCGTTTAGATCATATTGGTGTAAAGCGCATGAAGAAACTCCATGCGGATGGATTTTGGAATCACTTGATTATGAATCATTTGATGCTTGTGAACCATGCCTCATGGGCAAGATGACTAAAACTCCATTCTCCGGAACAACGGAGCAAGACAATGACTTATTGGAAATAATACATACCGATGTATGCGATCCGATTAGTGTTGAGACACGCGGCGGGTATCATTATTTTCTGGCCTTCACAGATGATTTAAGCAGATATGGGTATATCTACTTAATGAAACACAAGTCTGAAACATTTGAAAAGTTCAAAGAATATCAGAGTGAAGTGGAGAATCATCGTAGTAAGAAAATAAAGGTTCTACGATCTGATCGTGGAGGCGAATATTTGAGTTACGAGTTTGGACTTCATTTAAAACAATGTGGAATAGTTTTAGAACTCATGCCACCTGGAACACCACAACATAATGGTGTGTCCGAACCTCGTAACCATACTTTATTAGTTATGGTGCGATCTATGATGTCTCTTATGGATTTGCCACTATCATTTTGGGGTTATGCATTAGAGACAGCTGCATTCACGTTAAACAGGGCACCATCTAAATCCATTGAGATGACACCGTATGAACTGTGGTTTGGCAAGAAACCTAAGCTGTCATTTCTTAAAAGTTTGGGGATGCGATGCTTATGTCAAAAGGTTTTCAGCCTGATAAGCTCGAATCCAAATCGGAGAAGTGCGTCTTTATAGGATACCTGACGATGACATGTACCTAGGGTAGGGTCATAGGCCTGACCTAAGCGCCCTACCCAAGGGCACTGCCCTAGAGTCAAGAACATTCAAAGAACAACAGAAGATACCGACTGAAATCACCTTGGAGTGCAATCCACTCGACCAGCTATCCCACTCGGATACCCCAATTCCACTCGACCAAGACAGTGTCACTCGACCATACGAAGAATCACTCGGAGTACGAAAGATCTAAAGCCACCCCAGGATGGCAACGGTAGGCGTTCACTCCGTAGTCTTAAAGATCATTATAGTCATTTATTGCTAGCGTTACTAGTAACGCCCTTGCCTTAACGTACATTGAACCCTATGTAACTGAGGGCTGGAGGGGCCTGGCGCACTCTATATAAGCCACCCCCTCCTCTGGCGACACATAATCTAGTCGACAAGCCTCCGTGCACCGAGACATAGGGCTATTACTTCCTCCGAGCAGGGCCTAAACTCGTAAACCTTGCATGCACAACCCCGCCGTAGCTAGGGCCCTGCCTCCTCCTACGTACCCCCTATTCTTACTGTCAGACTTGCTCCCACGACAGTTGGCGCCCACCATGGGGCAGGCGTCTTAGCGACCTCCGGTGAGGTTGCAGCTTTTCCGATCTTCATCAGCATGGTTTCCGGCGGTGGTTTGGCTTTGGGCCACGAGATCCGTCTCGGCGCGCTCGTTTTCGTCGCTGACGACTCCGCCTGGCTCCAAGAGGACCCCTCGACGTCGAGGCCCTTCCCATCGGTGGGCCGGCGCACTTCCGCACAAGTGCCTACGGTGTCCTCCTGCGCCAGCCGTCGACCCAGTATCGGTCGGCTCCCGCATCATCCAGTCTCCCCGTTGTACGCTGCCGCAAGCAATCCGGTCGGTCGCGGCTTCAGTGGTGGGTGAAGCATGTAGTGGGTCGATAGTCGGCCACCCCTCAAGTCGCGGCAATCGAGCCCGACGAATCTCTCTACGGACCACTCGACTGGTTCCGTGGACACTCTGTCGGAGTGCGGGAGCAGCGATCCCGCGGTAGAAGTCCTCATGGTCGACCCCCATTGCAGCTCGCCTGGTTTCCGTCGCAACGGTGGCGGCGGTGACGGTGACGGCCCGTCGTACATTCCTGATGAGTATGAACCCCAAGCCCTCACTTCAGAGCAGAGGGAAGAGTTGCATCGCCGCAACATGGAGGCACTCCAGACCCCCATCGTGGGAGAGACCTCCGAGGCTTAGGCCTTGGAGGCTGCGCGCCTGGCCACATTGGTTGAGCGCACGCGTCTGGAGAATCTTCAACATTCACTCGACGAACGCGCCCGCCGGCAGATCCCCGAATCTAGTCGACGGCCTCGACAATTGTTTCCACCTGAACCTCAGGTATACCGTACTCCAGTCCAGAATCTTGCAGCTGCAGCATGTATTGCAGAGTCAATTTAGCCGTCTCATTCAGAAGCTGGTAGAGGTTCGCTGCAGATCCGAGCGCTGCTTCGAGCGGCGGGTGAGCAAAATTCAGATGTTTCTGAGTTGCGGAACAAGATCCATAGTAGATATGTGGTTGCGGACACAGTTCAGTCGGCTCACAGTCCAAGAACGCCTCCGCGGCGTGACGATCGTGGGCACCACTAGGATCAGTACTTGGATCGGGGCCATGGATAGTATGATCATCGATACGCCCGAGATGACCACCATCGAGTGCCTACGCCCCCTCCGAGGGGCGGATCATACGCGCCCCGGTGGTATGATGACAGGCGCCCGTATGGTGATGAGCGAAGAGCTCCAGTCGACCCAAGAGAGCCTGGGTTTGATGCAACATCACTTCTCGTTCAAGGTTTGGTCGACAGGGGCCGGGCACACAGAGGAGGACAATACAGAAACCATCCGAGTGGAAGCAGAGTACATGTTTCTGGACCTGAATGTTTTAGCAGAGCCATCCGGACTACTGAGATCCCTCCCAACTTTAGGTTGGCGACGGGCGTGAGTAAGTTCACCGGTGAGTCGAAGCCCGACACTTTGCTGGAAGATTACCGAGTGGCAATGCAGATTGGTGGGGGCAACGATGACGTAGCCATGAAACACCTCCCCCTGATGCTCGAAGGGTCAGCAAGAGCTTGGTTGAATCAGTTGGCCCCTGGAAGTATTTTCAGTTGGGAAGAGTTGGCCCGAGTGTTTATCAAAACATTCGAGGGCACCTGCAAGCGACCCGCTGGACTGACTGAATTGCAACACTTTGTTCAAAAACAGAATGAGACTTTCAGAGACTTCATTCAGAGATGGACTAATCTTCATCATACTGTGGAAAATGTGTCAGAGCACCCGGCAGTTTGCGCCTTCAAAGAGGGCGTTCGATACAGAGAGCTCAACCTGAAATTCGGTCGGTCAGGAGACATGTCCCTGGCCTGAATGATGGAAATAGCCACTCGGTATGCTAACGGCGAAGAGGAAGACCGAATCCGCAGCAGCAAGAATAAACCAATCGCCCAAGACACCAGAGGAGGAAATTCCAGTCAGAAGCAGAAGCGCAAGGCTGAACCTGCAGGTCCTGCTGAGGCCGCAGTTTTGAATCAAGGGAAGTTCAAGGGAAAGCCTAAAGGGCCATGGTCCCCAAAAAAGTGAAAGATCAAGCGGGAAACGGTGTTCTTGATTTGCCGTGTCACATACACACCAAAAAAGATGAAGAGGGTAACTTGATTCTGCCAAAGCATACCACTCGGCAGTGTCGACTCCTGATTCAGAGTTTCTGAGATGGTCAGCCCAGTGAAAAGGAGAAGGAATCTGATAAGGAAGAAGATAAGGAGGAAGATGATGGTTACCCCAATGTTAATGCTACTTTGGTGATTTTTGCTGACATCGAGAGGAAAAGTCGACTGAAAGTTATCAATAGAGAAGTAAACATGGTTGCTCCAGCAACTACGACGTATTTGAAGTGGTCAAAAACTCCCATTACATTCGACCAGTCCGATCACCCAGCGCACGTTGCTAACCCCAGGCGGCAAGCGTTGGTGGTCGACCCAGTCGTTGTTGGCACCCGACTGACCAAGGTTCTAATGGATGGAGGCAGTGGTTTGAACATTCTGTATGCTGAGACCCTCCGAGGGATGGGCATCTCGATGTCCAAGCTCAGTGAGAGTAACATGCGATTTCACAGAGTCATCCCAGGAAAGAAAGCAGATTCACCCGGTCAGATCACTCTTGACGTGGTTTTCGGTGATTCAAAGAATTACCACAAGGAAAAGTTGACGTTTGAGGTGGTGGATTTTCACAGTGCCTACCATGCTATTCTGGGTAGGCCCGCATATGCTCGTTTCATGGCTCGACCATGTTACGTATACCTCAAGTTGAAGATGCCTGGTCCCAGAGGCGTGATCACAGTCTCAGGAAATCGGCAAAGAGCGGAAGAGTGCCTCTAGAAGGGCTCAAAGATTGCCAATGAACAGATGGCAGCAGTAGAGATGGAAGAATACAACAAGGATGTAGATCCGACTGATTTGTTGCGAGCTAAGAAGCCTGCTTCAGAGTCCGCATTTCAGTCGGCCGGTGAGACAAAGCCTGTTCATATTCACCCGACGGATCCCAATGCTGCTCTGACCCACATCTCAACAACACTCGACAACAAATAGGAAGAAGCGCTCATCCAGTTCCTCCGTGAGAACTGGGACATCTTCACATGGAAACCATCTGACATGTCGGGTGTACCCAGGGGACTGGCTCAGCACCATTTGCGCGTCGACCCAAACGTAAAACCTGTCAAAGAACATCTCCGTCGGTCCACCGTGGAGAAGAGAAAGGCAATTGGCAAAGAGGTGGCTCGACTTCTGGCAGCTAAGTTCATCCGTGAGATATACCACTCCGAGTGGCTCGCCAATGTTGTCATGGTCCCCAAGAAAGATGATTCACTTCGTATATGTATCTATTTCAAGCATATCAACCGGGCCTGCCCGAAAGATCACTTCCCTCTCCCCCGCATCGACCAGATTGTTGACTCAACTGCGGGATGTGAGCGTTTGTCCTTTTTGGATGCGTATTCTGGGTACCATTAGATCCTACTGTATGGAACCAATGAAATAAAAACAACCTTCATCACCCCGTTCGGGTGCTTTTGCTATGTTACCATGCCCTTTGGCCTTAAGAATGTTGGCGCCACATTCATGAGCATGATTCAGAAGTGCCTGCTCAGTCAAATCAGTCAGAACGTAGAAGCGTACATGGATGATATCGTGGTCAAGTCACGTAAAGGTTCCGACCTGCTGACTGACCTCGCTGAAACAGTTGCCAACTTAAGAATATATGATCTCAAGCTCACTCCGTCAAAGTGCACATTCGGAGTCCCAAGCGGAAAGTTACTCGGTTTCCTTGTTTCAGAACGAGGGATCGACGCAAACCTAGAAAAGGTTGGAGCAATTCTCCGAATGAAAAGCCCTGTGCATTTGCATGACGTTCAGAAGCTTACTGGTTGTTTGGCTGCATTGAGCCGATTCATTTCTCGTCTCGGTGAAAAGGCATTGCCTCTTTACCGACTGATGAAGAAGTCTGATAAGTTCGAGTGGACTCTTGAAGCCGAAGAAACATTTGTAGAGCTCAAAACCCTGCTTTCCACCCAGCCGGTGCTTGCTGCCCCAATCAACAAAGAGCCTCTACTGCTATACATCGCAGCCACTGGACAAGTTGTCAGCACAGTGCTCGCAGTCGAGCGGGAGGAAGACGGCAAAGTCTATAAAGTTCAGCGCCCAGTGTATTATATCTCTGAAGTCTTGACTCCATCCAAGCAAAGGTATCCGCATTACCAGAAGCTTGTCTACGAGATTTATCTGACCATGAAGAAAGTTGCACATTACTTTGCGGACCACTCGGTTTCAGTCGTCAGCGATGACCCACTATCAGAAATCCTGAACAATCGAGATGCAACCGTTCGAGTGGCCAAGTGGGCAATTGAACTCCTCCCTTTGGATATCAAGTTCTAAGCAAAAAGGCGATCAAGTCTCAAGCAATAGCAGATTTCCTGGCCGAGTGATCGAGCAACAACAACCGACTCAGATTCACTCGGAACATTGGACTATGTTCTTTGATGGGTCCAAGATGTTTAATAGTTCTGGTGCCGGAGTGGTCCTGTTATCCCCTAGAGGTGACAAGCTTAGTTATGTCCTCCAGATTCACTTTGACTCTTCAAACAATGAAGCTGAGTATGAGGCACTCCTATATGGGTTGCGTATGGCCATCTCACTCTGCGTCCGACGCTTGATGGTTTACGGCGACTCAGACTTGGTGGTCAATCAAGTAACAAAAGAATGGGATATCAGGAGCCCAGCTATGACTAGTTACTGCAATGCAGTGAGAAAGCTGGAGAAGAAGTTTGAGGGGTTAGAGCTCCACCACATACCCCGAATCAAGAATCAAGCAGCCGATGATCTGGCGAAAATAGCTTCCACTCGGAAACCTATTCCCAGTAATGTGTTCTTGGAGCATCTCCACACCCCGTCAGTTCAAGAAGATCCTTTTACAGAGGAGCCCCAACAACCGATAAGTTCAACTAACCCGACTGAGATTGAAGTCCCAGCTGTGGTCGACTTGATCATGGAGGTTTTAGTGATCACTCGTGACTGGACGGTGCCATATATTGCATATCTGCTCAGGCTGGAACTTCCCGAGGATGAAGATGAGGCCCGCCAGATCGTCCGCAGATCCAAAGCCTTCACAGTGATAAGTGGGCAACTTTACAGAGAAAGTGTTACCGGGGTAGCTCAGTGTTGCATCTCTCCAGAAGAAGGTCGACTGATCTTAAATGAGATTCACTCGACGACCTGTGGTCACCACGCGTTCTCTTGGACCATCGTGGCCAAAGCATACCGAGCGGGATTTTACTGGCCGCGTGCGAATGAGATGGCTAAAGATATAGTCGACAAGTGCGAAGGCTGTTAGTTTTACTCAAACATGTCTCACAAGCCTGCATCTGCCTTGAAGACTATTCCACTTGTCTGGCCATTTGCAGTTTGGGGGCTGGACATGGTTGGACCTTTCAAGACCGGCAGAAGCGGCTTCACTCATTTGCTCGTAGCAGTCGACAAGTTCACCAAATGGATTGAGGCCAAGCCTACCAAGAATCTTGACTCAAGCACTGCCATTAGTTTCATCAGAGAGCTGATATTCCGATATGGGGTCCCTCACAGCTTTATCACGGATAACAGCTCCAACTTTGGTTCTGATGAGTTCAGAGCATTTTGTGCTTCCCAAGGCACTCGGGTTGATTACGCATCCCTTGCGCACCCACAGTCGAATGGGCAGGCGGAAAGAGCAAATGGCTTGATCCTTCAAGGACTGAAACCCCGACTGATGCGCGATCTGAAGCATGCAGCTGGAGCTTGGGTGACTGAGTTGCCATCTGTCCTATGGGGACTGAGAACGACTCCCAATCGGTCGAATGATCAAACCCCTTTCTTCATGGTGTACGCTGCCGAGGCTGTGCTTCCGAGTGATTTGCAGCACAATGCACTCCGAGTGGAACTCTTCTCAGAAGCAGAAGCAGAGCAGGCACGCCAGGACGCAGTTGATTTCCTAGAGGAAGAAAGTGAGATGGCTCTGATCGGGTCGACCATTTATCAACAAGACCTGCGTCGATTCCATGCCTGAAATGTCAGAGGCCGAGCATTTCAGGAACGAGACCTTGTGCTCCGAGTGCACCAGAAACGGCCTCACAAGGTTTCTCCGGCCTGGGAAGGGCCCTTCATCATCACCAAGGTGCTCCACACTGCACTACAAAAAAATACACTTCCGTGATGATACGTGTTTGTCACAGTAGGTCGCGTTTTTTGTCATGCATGTACATCCATGACGATTTTATGACAGAATCAAGATAGTCATACCTGTGCTGTCGTAGAAGTGTTCCATGACATTACCAAAATTACCATCACAGAAGTGTGCACTTCCATGACGATAAATCGCGCGTCACAGAAGTGCTTTCGTCAAGGGTGACCGACACGTGGCATCCACTGTAACGGAACGCCGTTAAGCTATCGGGTCAGGTTTTAGATCCGATAACCCGTTAACAGCCCTGACCAATGGGGATTTTCCACGTGTAAAATCATCATTGGCTGGAGGAAACACGTGTCGGCTCATCATTGGGACAGATGTCATCCACTCATTGGACAGAAGGCGCCTATGATACGTCAACACGTGGCACGGCCCAACAGAGGCCCATTCCTGTGAAAAGGCTGGCCCGTTTGACTTGGTCAAAAGGTGGCGGGCCGGCCCATGGAAAGCCTGTTAACGGCATGTTTGCATATAGCCCATTTACCGCCCGCTAACCCAAGGCCCGTTACGCCCTATCCGAATTAGGCCCAGTAGCGTCATCTGGGCCATCCAATATGATTCCAGCCCGTTTTCACTTCTGGCCCATGTATGGCCCATGACGTCTTTCGGCCCATATGAGGCCCTATGTAACTCTTGGCCTATTAACGGCCCGTGGTGAAACTGGCCCGTAATGAACAGTGTATCACTTTACACCCATTAACGGCCCGTGGTGAAACTGGCCCGTAATGAACAGTGTATCACTTTATACCCATTAATGGCCCGTTATTCCGTTAGGCCGTTTCCAGCCCATGTTATCTTTCGGCCTTCTCAGAGCCCATTTATTCTTGGGCTCATTTCCAGCATTCGTTTACTTACGGCCCGTTACTGTCATTTTCTGCTTGTGGGCCAAATTCAGCCCGTGGTTACAGTCGGCCCGTTTGTGGTCCGTTAATACGTTGGACCGTTTTCATAGCGTCATCAAATACGGCCTATTAACGATGGCCCGTTATGGTCGGCCCATGAACGGACGATTCCAACTCTAGCCCGTTTATGGCCATAATGCGGCCTGTTATTGGCCCATGTTTGGCCAATCGATCATACGGCCCGTATAAGGCCCATTGATGATACGGCCCGTAGAAGGCCCATTGTTTCTACGGCCCGTAGAAGGCCCATTGTCTCTACGGCCCGTAGAAGGCCTACTATTTCTACGGCCCTAGAAGGCCCACTGTTTCTATGGCCCGTAGGAGGCCCAGTGTCACTACAGTAAATATTAGCCCATGGTTATTGTGGCCTGGTTTTAAAAAATAGGTTATTGCAGCCACTAGCAAACCGCGAAAAAAGAACTGCACTGACTACAAGCAAACAAATAAACAAGACAACAAGGAAATAAATAAGCAAGCAATTTATGCTAGGCTATCACGGCTATTACACATATTACATCCACTGGGCATCAAAGTTCGCCACCAGTGCAAATATAGGGAACAAAGTAGCATATAAACGCCGCAGCAAAACAAGTCCAGAACTGAAACCACTTCAGAAGAGTTCAAGAAACAATATCCTGGGTACCCATAATGCTGGCAAGATGCTTAGCAAGCTTATTAACTTTCTCTTGTTTGGCGCTTAAATCCTCCAGTGCTTGCTGTTGCACAAGAAAGTACGCATCTGAATTCTGCAGGGACTTCCTTAGTCCTTCGGCTTCTTGCCACAGCACAGCTGACTGATGCCTTTCAGCTTGTAGCTGAGACTGAAGAAGCCGAAGTGATTCAGGCAGCGAGTTCGAAGAGCTTGTGCCAGCGGTACTGGCCAGTAACTCGAAACAGGACTGTGGGGTTTTCTCACTGTCTACAAGATTGGTTTTATCACCTTTCTTGGAGACCAACAGGGTTGTCTCACTATCTTGAACCTTATCTGCATTACTTTCTCTACCATTGCATAGTGGGGTGCTCTTCTCCAATATTCTGTTTGCATACTACAAGAGAAACAAGCAGACACATCACAGGTTTAGCTTGTAGTATACGAAACTCATTTTGGTAAACCGGTTCAGTAGTAAGGTGGACAGGATAACAGCATGAAACAAACATATATCTATGTACTATGGTCACTGTATTGTCCATATCATTCTAGTTTATGTTCCCTAATCAAGATAGAGACACAGTTCAACTCATATATTTTTAAGACACATCAGCATAGACATAATATAAATGTGAGAAACTACACAGCATTGGCAGCACTTGTAATGTGCATCACATGAGAACATAACTGTTTATACAACTTAAACTGAAATCAACATAGAGCAAGAAGTTAGAACAGCAATCCAGTTAAAGAAATAGGTTTAAAACATACCTGTTGCGCCATTGGAGTTTCAATTGGATCCTTCAAATTCGAAAGTAGTTGGTATGAGTAAATACAGTGATGCAACAACAAAGGAGTATGGACCATAGCTACGGAATCTTACCTGAGAACAGTTGCTCTTCTGCTTTAAACGTGGAGTTTGGGTTAGCTGTGGTGGTCTTCGTGCTTTGGGCACTGCAGTAGCTTTACAAACTGCTCGTGTGGGGGTACTCTGTGGTGGACATGGTGCTTTGTCAACTATAAGTGGGTTACTATCCGCTGGGGTTGCGGTTAGATGGGTTGTAGCTGGTTCTCTGCCCAACGGTGTAAGTGTGCAATCTGGAAGAGTCTCGATTATGTGTGGTGGGGCTAGTTTGTGGGCCAGTACAACCATGGTTCTATCTGCATCGACGGGTAGCACTGTCTTTTGTGAAGAACAGGTTTTTGCTCCCTTAGATACTGCCATCACCCCCTCCAATTCAAATGGCTGATAAACAAGAAAAGAAATTGAACGTACAGACATTGTATGATAGACAGATGTGGCAATTCACATATATGTTGTCTAACCAAACAGGACAACATGACACAATTTCACATATATGATGCCTAACTAAACATGATAGCATGACACAGTTTCAGATATATGATGGATAACTTAACAGGATATAATGGCATAATTCAACATATGATGAGTACCTAAACAGGATGACGTGACAAACTATATGATGTCTTTCTAAAATAGGTTGGGATGAAATAATTCACATACATGTTGTCTAAGTATACAGGATGGCATGATATAATTGACATAATTGATTCATATACTAAGCAGCTGGCACTCGCATGTATGATCTCTAAACTAAGCAGATAGAATTCAATATTGTGCATATGATGTCTAAACTAAGCAATGCAAGACACCATATGCATCATATGAGAAATATAAACATTGCAACTTAGAGCATACACCTCAGGTGGGATATAGGACTGGTCATCTGTCTCTGAATCCTCCTCTGAGGAGCTCCCTGTAACCATCGAGATATATGCTTCAACAGGTACCATTGCCTGCTCTGAAGACCTTGTTTTCACTCCAGATTTTTCCATAACCGGCTCAAATGGCTGATACACATGAAGAGTAGTTCAATATACACAGATTGTCGACAAATGGAATACGTAATGAAAAAAAGATGGCATGAGATAATTCACATATATGATGCCTGGCTCCATGGCGGTGCATAATTCACATATATGATAACTGGCTGAAAAACATGGCATTGCATAATTCACATATCTGATATTGAAAGCAAACATGAGGCATTCACACAAAGCATGTCTAATCTAAGCAGATGGCATGGCAATGCAAGACACCATATGCATGATATGAGCAATATAACCCAGCCAAGTTAGAGCATGCACCTCGGGGGGGGGGGGGGGAATACGACTGGTCATCTCTCTCTAAATCCTCCTCTGAGAAGCTATCTGTAACCAGCAAAAAATCTGCATCGACAGGTACACTGACTGCTCAGAAGACCTTGTTTTCACTCCGGATTTTCCCATGACCGACTCAAATGGCTGATGCACAGGAAGAGTAGATGAATGTATAAACATTGTTGACAAATGGAATACATTATGGAAAAAAATATGGCACAATACAATTCACATATACGATGACTGGCTAAACAGGATGGCATTGCATGATTCACGTATATGATGCCTGGCTAAAGAAGATGGCATTGCATAATTCCCATATACTCCCTCCGTTCCTAAATATTTGTCTTTTTAGAGATTTCAAATGGACTACCACATACGGATGTATATAGACATATTTTAGAGTGTAGATTCACTCATTTTGTTCCGTATGTAGTCACTTGTTGAAATCTCTAAAAAGACAAATATTTAGGAATGGTGGGAGTATGATATAGAAACCAAACAGGTGGCATTCACACAAAGCAAATCTAAACTAAGCTGATGACATATAAGATGTATAATGTAAGCAATGCAAGGCGCCATATGCATGATATGACCAACATCAGCATGCCAGGTTAGAGCAAACACCTCAGGTGGTAAACAGGCGTGGTCGGCTCCTTCTTAATCTCCATCTGAGCAGTTATCTTCCTCTGGAATACAATCTGGAAATGCAGGAGGGGGGGCACTTGTCCCACCATGGAGCAGCGTCTGCATGAAATTATATTCGCACGCAACGGTCTTCTCTTTTTCTCTACATGTTCAGTACGATTGTGTACAATATCTGACATGCATAATAAAAAAATAGTTAGATTTTGTAAGGCCTAAGGGGTGCATGCAAAAATCAAGACTGATGGTAGCAAACGAGTGGATGGATCCAAAACTAATGATAGCAGGTAGATTATAGCTTCAGTTTAAAAAGATAGACAATGGATCATCTATTGTTTGTTGCCCACCCAACATGAACCACATAGAAGACCCCAGATGAACCAGATAGTAGACATATACTATTCATTGCTGGCTCGATATGAGACCCATGGGCAATTCAAAACTCAAGATTGAACGATAAAGTAGCAGGTAATAATAACCGATGTATAACGTAAGCAAACACGAAAGACTGCGACCTCTCTTCCAGAACTGTGTAGTCCTCAGGTTCATCTGCTCAGTCGATGATGGTAATGCAGTTGGCGTGGCTGCCGGCAACGGGGAAGATGATCTGAGGGGCGAAAGGAAGTCTGCAGGGGGGATCTCTGCTACAGTGAACGCTTCTGTCGATGGTGCACCTCAGGTGGGGTGGATGACGGCACGACAGGAGCAGGACATAACACACAGAGTTTTCTTTGACGCCTATCTGAAAATGAAGTAAATCTGTAAGGGCTCCTTAGAATTGGAGGATTCTATAAACGCAGGGACAGGAAAAACACAGGAATAGGATAGGAATGCACGTGCAAAACAGAGCATTTGGAAACATAGGATTTCAGTCAACCTGGGTATTTGGCTCACATGAATTGGAAGAACAGAGGAATGGAGAAACAAAGTGATGCGACGAGTGTACAACCTCTTTGGCATAGCCTTGTGGACCTCAGCATCATTGGGTTGGACGTGGAGGATGGTGATGATGCTGGTGTGACTGTCGGAGGCGGGGAAGAAGATCCGAGGCCTCTAGAAACGGCGCCGAGGGTACTGCTCCACTGTGATGGACGGTTCCGTCGTTGGAGCAGCTCCGCTAAGGTGTACGGCGACGAGGCTGAAGCATGACAAGACAGACAATGTTAATCTGAAGTGGGACCCTAATATCATATGCAATAGATGATGTAAAATACATCACCAAAAAGTGCTAGATGTAAAACGCATCAGCCGCGCCACGGCCGCTCCGACAGATGCTGTAAGTACTGTTCACTCTGAACTTAACTGAAGAAAATGAACTTCACAGTCGAAACTGAATTTTACTGTCGAAACTGATTGAACTAGTAACAGAGCATTGCAATAGATGTTTAGGGCGTTCGAGCACTAGTAGCAGAGAAGCAGTGATCTAAATCAGCAGACGCTCGAGCAGAGAACGCACTAGCAGAGAGCAAGTCGTGCAGTAGCACCGCGAGCGAGTGCTAAAGCAGCAACTCCTGTAGCTGCCGGAGGTCGTGCAGCAGCAGCGCAAGCGAGAGCAAGAGCAGAGCAGCAGCACGAACGAAAGCAGGAGCAGTGCAGCAGCGCGACCGACAGCAAGAACAGAGCCGCAGCGCGAGCGAGAGCCAGAGCAGCTGCAGCTAGTGCCGTTGTGGAAGTCGCCGCCGAGGAAGCAACGACATGGGGGAGAGACGCCATGGATGATGTGGCCGGCGATGGCGCCGTCGATGGAGACACGCCATGTCTACTCGGTATCGAGCACCGGCAACCCCGTGAGATCGAATAAAAGATAAAATGCAGCGGTGAGTGCAGAACCTCCTTGGTGGCGCCGAGTTGGCCTCGGCTTCATCGGAGGAATTGGTGAGGGTGCTGCGGTTCCGGTGGGGCAGGTCAAGACGGCGCTGTGGGGATTGAGGTGGCGCGATAGACGAGGCGAACATCGGGGCAGCTCCTTGGAGGTGGAGGACGGGGCGGCTGATCCGGCGGGACGACGAGATCGACAACGGATCCTCATCCGGTGCGGTGGATGAGGGACGGCGAGCTGTTGCGGTGGACGACGTAGTCGGGGAAGAGTCTCCGGCTGGGCGGCGGTCGGGAGGCCGACGGAGGAGCGTGGGGTTTCGCGGGTTTTGGCGGCCTCGGTGTACGAATGGGGGGGCGAAGGGGGAGGGGGAGCCAAGCTTAGGGACGCGCTTGTCCGAAATGTAGGGTAAGTTACCAGCGTACCCCCACCGGTTTTGACACCGCGACGTGGAGCTTCATTTCCGGCTGAGGGGTAGAAGGGGGATTTCGCGTGTCTGGGCTGCGGGAGCGATTTCAGATGAGGAGGGAGTTCTCGCGCGCGTCCAAATTTCGGGATAACAAGGCGCGACGCGGGTTGAAGAAGCGGGAGTTTCAAAGCAGGTGAGACAAAAGATACTCGAGCTTGAAAATTTCGGGATAACAAGGTGCGGATTCCTTGTTCGGCAGAACAAACTTAACGTGTAAAAAAACAATTCATACAAGACACAAGAGAGTCATGTCCCCTTTTACTATATTGCTATAGATGCCATTGAAAAAACTACAAGAAAAATGTAAAAAAAATCGGGAGAACAAGATTACCCTGCACAGTACCAAATCGATTCGCACTTCCCTCAACAACAACAAAAAACAAATCAATTCCCACCAAAGAAAGAGTAATGTCCCTTTTTATATGATTACAGATGCCATGATCTCGAATTTCAATTTTTGAATCCACGTTATGTTGAATTCGAATATATCGTTAGGTGACCTTGCGGTTTATAATTGATGTAGTCGTACATTTTGATCTTCCATCATATATGAACATTTTACTCCACCATGTGAACATATATATTGTCGTCTACCATATGGACTAAATTTGAATCAATTTTCCTTATTTGAATACGATTGTTGTCAAGTTATACAATAATTTAAATATTATCTTGATAACAAAAAACATACATATAGCAGTAATCATATTTCACTATGAACTACATGTACCATACGCTCTCCAATTCAAATATTTGTATCCATTTTATGTTGAATTCAAATCATAGTACATTATTGGTCTAGGTAGCGAGATGTTTGGGATAATCTAAACCCTGTTTTCATACGTATAATTTTTGGCTGAATTGGGACAAGTTTTGGTATAAGCCTCTTGCAAAACCGGAGATTCTCTCAACAAGCCTCGTGGTTCCGAGAGGGAACGTGTCACCTTTGTGTGCGAAACGATATACGCTGCCTCCCCCTGATTTTATTTACAGAGGCAACATAGAACTATATGAGTGCCCTGTTAAATTTTGGAATTATTTCGGGTTCATTTGGCCTTTTATACATTAATTGAGTTTCTGGACTTTTAATGTGCATAATCTAAATATGAATTGCATGCACATGCTCCGGTGCACCAAAGTGGGTTGAAAAATCACATGTGTGTCCTTGGTTGAATTTCTAGGTCCCATGGAAGAAATGAGAATGAAATTCAAACATCTGGGCGTCATGACTCGGCCGAGAACATCGAGAAACTTTGATTTTAAATTCATGTAAATCCAAAACTCGCCTGGAAATCATGAAACTTGGCATGGTGTCATGTCATGGCACTAACATGTTGTGGTAAAAAATTGGGCCGATTTGGAAGCTCGTGGTTCTAAGAGGGAACGTGCCACCTTTGAGTGTGAAACGATATACGCTGCCCCCCCTTGAGTTTCTTAACAAAGGCAACATAGAACTACATTAGTGCCCTGTTAAATTTTGGAATTATTCCGGGTTCGTTTGTCGTTTTTATACATTAATTGAGTTTCTGGTCATTTAATGTGCATAAGTCAAATTTGAACTACAAGCACATGCTCTCGTGCACCAAAGTTGGTTGAAAAATCACATTTGTGTCCTCGGGTGAATTTCTAGGTCCCATGCAAGAAATGAGAATAAAATTAAAACATCTGGGCATCGTGGCTCGGCCGAGAACATTGAGAAACTTGGTTTTAAAATTCTTGTAAATCCAAAACACGTCTGAAAATCATGAAACTTGGCATGGATGTCATGTCATGGTACTACCATGTTGTGGTAAAAAAATTGGCCGAATAGGAACAGATTTTGGTATAAGCTTCTTGCAAACCGAAGCTTCTCTCAAGAAGGCTCGTGGTTCTGAGAGGGAACGTGCCACCTTTGAGTGCGAAACGATATACGTTGTCCCCCTTGAGTTTATTTACAAAGGCAACATAGAACTACATGAGTGCCCTGTTAAATTTTGGAATTATTCCGGCTTCGTTTGGCCTTATTTACACATTAATTGAGTTTTTGGTCATTTAATGTGCATAATACAAATTTGAACTACAAGCACATGCTCCCGTGCACCAAAGTTGGTTGAAAAATCACATTTGTGTCCTCGGGTGAATTTCTACTCCCTCCTTCCATCTATATAGGTCCTAATGCGTTTTTCGAGGCTAACTTTGACCAAACGTTAGAGCAATAATATATGACATGCAACTTACACAAAGCATACCTTCAAATTTGTATGTCAAAGGAGCTTCCAATAATATAATTTTCATAGTATACATCTCATGTGCTATTAATCTTGTCAATAGTCAAAGGCTGTCTTGAAAAACACATTAGGCCCTATATAGATGGAAGGAGGGAGTAGGTCCCATGCAAAAAATGAGAATAAAATTCAAACATCTGGGCATCGTGGCTCGGTCGAGAACATTGAGAAACTTGGTTTTAAAATCATGAAACTTGGCATGGTGTCATGTCATGGTAGTACCATGCCGTGGTAAAAAAAATTGGCCGAATAGGAACAAATTTTGGTATAAGCTTCTTGCAAATCGGAGCTTCTCTCAAGAAGGCTCGTGGTTCTGGGAGGGAACGTGTCACCTTTGTGTGCATAATTCAAATTTGAAATACAAGCACATGTTCCAGTGCACCAAAGTTGGTTGAAAAATCACATGTGTGTCCTCGGGTAAATTTCTAGGTTCCATGCAAGAAATGGGAATGAAATTCAAAATTCTGGGCGTCGTGGCTGGGTTGGAAACATTGAGAAACTTAGTTTTTTAATTCCTGTAAATCCAAAACACGCATGAAAATAATGAAACTTGGCTTGGTGCCATGACATGGCACCAACATGTTGTGGTAAATTTGCAGTCCGATTTGCGAAGGCGCACACATTAACAATCAACAAAGTCATTTTGGAACAAGTGTTGTCACGTTACAATCGGAAACACAAGTATTATTGAAACCGTGGGCGTTCTACTTACTAGTACCATTTACGTGCCGCCACGCGTCCCCATTTTTTATTAGCTAGGAGGCGCCATGCAGGGTAGCTATTTGAGTACGAGAGGCGTGCGATCAGACCCCTGCGCGTGCTTATCGGGAGGAGAGCCCTTTGACCTCCATCTGCCGTCCACCTCTCTCCCAAGGTCTCCATTAATGGTGCCCGAGCCTCTATTTAATGGCGTGGCTATGTCTCACTCGACTGAGATTTAAGAGAGAAAAAGAAAATCTGAAAGCACAGATCTTGATGTAAGATCCGACGGACCTATATAGCATCTACTACGACTTAGAGCATGAGCGTGGTGGCTGGCAAGACTAGGAGAAGCTTTCGCTACGCGCTCTCCCTCCCGCACGTGGTGGACATGCAGCAGTTCAATCGGTGTCAGATGGCCAGAAGCATACTATAGTACTCCTCCAGTGCAGTTGTACTCCATCATTGTTCGACTTCCCGAAGAGGCGAAGAGCCAAGCGCAGCCCGGACGCTCGTGTGGCAGTTTCATGTGTAGAGTAGTCTAGGATAGCGTGTACCGTGCCTGTAAGCTTAAAATCGTTGGGGTCGGCTCCATGCTATGTGGCCGTCTCGAAGTTTTTTTTTAAAAATAAAATAGTCTTCTGGCCCTACCTGACACCCTGGTGATTGTAGTTTGCACGCTCATCTGGTCAAGACAGGAATATATATTTTAATTTGTTTTTTTCGAAAAGGGGGGACTCCCCGGCCTCTGCATCAGAACGATGCATACGGCCACATATATTTTAATTTGTGGTGGGTAAATGTTAGAGGTTGCAGCAAATATATTGTACACTGCGGGTCTTTCAGCCAAGTTTAGAGGCAAGCATGTGGGGCCAGTGCTATGATGTGTCGCGTCAACTCGTACAACGAGGAGAAGCTTGATTTTACTACACGCCTTCTCCCTCACCCATGCGCGCGGTTGCTCGCAAACGAGGACAGGCTTTTGCTTAGTAGTACTTCTACAACAAGCTATCCGTCCCGCTCGCGGTGGACGGACATGCAGCAGTGGATTCGACACTGTAGAAGCAGTAGTAGTAACATCATTGTTCGTCTTCTCGAAGAGGCGAAGAGCCAAGCGCAAACCGAACGTTGCAGTTGCGAACATTGGAGCACGCATATAGCCAGGCTCTTGCATGAGACAAAATTGCTATGTGAGCCCACTATTGTACTAGTACGTACAACTACTTGCTAGTATAGCCCTGTAAACCAGAAAGGAGTATTTGCCCTTCTAGAGATTTCAACAAGTGACTAGACTACACCGAGACGGAGTACATATGGAGCAAAATGAGTGAATCTGCACCGTAAATAAATACGTACTAGTTCTATCGTTTTCCTCTCCGAGGTGCACAATATTGAGTATACTGACTAGTCTCTTTTTGACACGCATTTACGTTTTTTTACACAGTACAGACGCAAGCGCTCATATACACGCGCATACACTCACCCCTATGAACGCACACACGCACGGCACTATCATCTTGAAATTTACGAAGTCACCATAGGCACCTCGTCGTCGACGGGTCCATAGGTGCTTGAATGCCAAGGAGGGAGAGGGTAGCGGTTCCCGAGACGTTGAACGGTCAATGATGCATCCTCAATTACATGCAGAGGGAATTAATTGGAGAAGCAGAATAGAGCCAGCACGATGTGAATGCAACAGAGTTTGGACTCTCATATAATAAAGGCGCCCCACCACTCCAATCCATCTACTCCCAAGTCTCTGCGCAACACTGCTCACTCCAATCCAAGACCAAGTGACCAGAAGCCACAAGCACCTATGGAGGCGATGGACGCGAGCGGCAGTCGGCTGTGCCAAATCATCCAAGGCGCCGGCCTGCGGCCCCGCACCGCGCAGCGTTTCCAGACGGTGCTGGCGACCGCAGGCATCGTAGCCCTCGCCGACGCCGGCTTCGCCTCTCGCATGGACGACATGATGGTCAACTCCATCCGCAAGTTCACCGCCGTCAAGAAGCGCGCGGACGACCTTGCCGTACTGCTCCAGCCCGCGCGCCCAGGCTCCTCATTGCCTGCCACCCTCATCGGCCTCCATGGTGACGAACTCTTTCAAGCCCTGGTGGCCCTGCAGGTGCCGGAGGTCGCGACGAAGAATGTGCACCTCGAGGCCGCGCTCGCCGCGCAGCGCCTCGCCATGCAAGAAACCGTCGACCTGCACATCCACGTCTACGAGGAAATCGTCTACATAGGCCACTACAAGGCAAGCGAGGACAGAAAGACGTTGGCCTTCTTCCAGCGGCTGGAATCTTTGGACGCCATTGTTCAGAAGCACGTCGACCTGGCCACGAAAGCCGCTGCTACTTAGGCGCCGTTCGGTGGGCCGGCGCCCTGAGTCGAGGAGGTGGACGTCGTCGATGGATGCATCTCTTCTTGCCTCCTGTAACCAGCACTGCATCGCCTCGTGGCCTTAATGTTTTATTAGTATAGTACTCCCTCCGTTCCCAAATATAAGTCTTTCTAAAGATTCCAGCAAGTGACTACTACATACGGAGCAAAATGAGTGAATCTACACTCTAAACTATGTCTACATACATCTGTATGCTGTATTCCATTTGAAATAGTATCTAAAAAGGCTTATATTTATGAACGGAGGGAGTATATGGCATTTTTATTCCAGTCGTAACGTTTTCACTGTGAGGTGGGGCCGCAGTTGAGCAAACCCACCCCGCCCACCGGGCGTCGGCCGAGTTTAGAATTACTAGAAGAGAGAAACGAGGGAGGAGAGCTAGCTGTAGCACGGACGCTGTTGTCAGATGGGACTCGTGTTTATAGAATAGGAGTACTGAGCACTCGTGCCTCTTTTTTTGAGGGAAAATTAGTCGTATGTCTAGTACCACTAGTTGGGTGCGTGCGACCTATAGCTGTCATCACTTTAGGTCTCCTTTTCGAACCGCGGCTACGCTTCACAGTACATATTATTTCACGCATTTATCCTCCTATATGTACTCCTAGGCTATTTCCACGTGCTCCCATTCGCCGACATGTGGGACATAGAGCATCTGGGTCGTAGTGCATGCACGACTCGGAGCATATGCCGGGGTACTTTACATTTCAGACCTCACGAATTACATGCAAACCCCCGCAGAAGAATAAATAAATGAATGAATTACTACATGAAACCGGATTATTTTCGTGGAAACCGGAGCACGTTCATTAAATTTTGGACATAACACGTTTATAAAAAATGACCGGACCGAAACCAGTCTAAGGGCCTCTTTGATTTCCACAAAAGGCCTTGATACTGAAAACACAGGAATGGGGAAAGTATGATGGCGATGAACCGAGACGAGGAGAACTCTAACTCAGTTAGAGGTTAGAGTTAGATTCTAACCCTGAACTAACTCTAAACCAAAGAGGTGTATGGATGGCAGGGTTAGATTGACAATAAATGCTCTATCTCAATCATTTGACTACTTTGGACCCTATTTCCTGCCGGATTTGGAGGGTGCTTGGATACGTTTTAGTTCCATGACTAAAAGTAGTGGGACTAAAACTTGCTAGCCTCACCCATGCTTGGATCCAAATACTAAAGAGACTAAAATCAAGTTAATGAGCATTTATTATCCTCCAAACCCTCCAATCCAGAACTCGCCTGTGTTAAAGGAGAGGAGTTAAATGAGGAGAGAGAGGACTAATCCACATTTTAGTAGGGGTACCCCTGACTAAAATTTTTAGTCTCAAGACTAGTTTTAGCCCCTCTTTAGTCAGGGGTGCTTGGAACTTTAGCCTCTTAAAGAGACTATTTTTAGTCAG
Organism: Triticum aestivum; assembly: GCF_018294505.1. Taxonomy (NCBI): domain Eukaryota; kingdom Viridiplantae; phylum Streptophyta; class Magnoliopsida; order Poales; family Poaceae; genus Triticum; species Triticum aestivum. The sequence continues at coordinate 287,889,719 of NC_057811.1, forward strand.
ACTAAAATAAGTCCCTTGGATCCAAGCACCCTCTTGGTGTGGCCGGCTCTTCTGTGGCCTCCTCCCGCTCACAATTGACATAAACGAACCATCTATACAAATCAAGCATGCAAAACATGATAATTTTTACTTTGTCCATACAAATGAGATATCCCACTTAAACATACAAGTCGTCAATCAAGCTTCACAAAATAAAAAAACACTTCATGAAACAAAGAATGAGCTAACTCATCACGGAAGTCATTCACGATAGGGAGGGAGCCCGGAGCCCCTCACGCACCGAGGGAGGAGCTCGCCATCGTCGCTCTGGAGGAAGGCTCTGTAGAGCCCAAGCCCCGGGAACCCCTCCGACGCCGGCCCTTGCGAGTTGAGGTCGACACCGGCATGGGTAGCAGGGCCGCTTGCCGCCGACTGGGAACTTAATCTTTGGGCCTCTAGAAATAATGCAAGCCTGTAACTAAAATACCTAGAAAGGTGAACTGAATCTTTGGGCCTCTAGAAATAATGCAAGCCTGAAACTGAAATACCTAGAAAGGTGAACTGAATCTTTGGGCCTCTAGAAATAATGCAAGCCTGAAAGTGAAATACCTAGAAAGGTGAACTGAATCTTTGGGCCTCTAGAAATAATGCAAGCCTGAAACTGAAATACCTAGAAAGGTGAACTGAATCTTTGGGCCTCTAGAAATAATGCAAGCCTGAAATTGAAATACCTAGAAAGGTGAACTGAATCTTTGGGCCTCTAGAAATAATGCAAGCCTGAAATTGAAATACCTAGAAAGGTGACCTGAATCTTTGGGCCTCTAGAAAGATTTATTACCTCCTCAAGCAGCATCAAACAATTCCATGCGTGCACCACAAATCTATACCAAGTTTGATCAGGATCTACTTTTCCAAATCAGAATTAGCGCTAGAGCAAGCAAGATCAATGATATGGCCGTGAGACAGAGAAGGAACGAACAAACTCACCCCTCTCGCGACCTCCCTGGTAGATGCGCCGCCGCCGCGCACGACAGAGGGAGAAAACGACTGGTGAAGGGGGAGCGGGGCGACCTTCGAAGGCCGGAGGGAGAGGGCGGCCGGAGTAGGGCGGAGGCCGGAAGGAGAGGGCGGCCGGAGGAGAGAGAGGGCGAGCGGCCCTATGGGGAACAGAGAGGAGTCGTGCGAGAGGGGGGAGCGATCTGGTGCGGGCAGGGGAGATTTTTTTAGTTCTCTTTTAGTGGGCCCGAGGATAACTAACCCAATTAGAACCTCTCCACCGGGCTAGTTTTTTTAGCTGGGTTAGAGCAAACTAGCTCAAACTAACCCCTCTTGTTTCGATAATTTGAGGCTATTTCAACCCAAACTAGCTCTAACTCAGGGATCCAAACAAAGAGGAGTGTTACTGTACATGCTACAGTGTGGACCGTAGCACATTGTTTTTTATGGCCATATCACCACATTGTTTTCTACTGCTGGTTCACTGGGCTACCGTGGTTCGCACTGCTGGTTCACTGGGCTGCCGTGGTTCGCACTCCTCCGACCTGAGTAGTACTGTAGTATAGTACTAGTATATACCGCATCATTCTTTGCTCCTTCTTACTACTCCGACATGTGGGAGAGCCAGCATCCGGGTCGACGTGTCATGCACCAGATTAGAGCGCGGAACGGAAGGGGGGCATCACCCCGGTCGGAGCGCCAGTAATTCATGACTATAGTGAGTGGTCATATCACAAGTCTTTCCAGCAGTAACGCGCCGTCAAATCGCACAGCCCCACTCGCTCACCCTCCTCGCCTCTCTGTCAAACCGCCTACCCGAAAACTGCCGCGCGTACTGCCCGGGAAAAGCCCCGCCCTCAACTTTTAACTACGCGAAAATAGTTCGAGCTTGTTCGTTCTATATAAATACAGTACTTACTGTATGTTTATTCACCCGTGGGGTTGTTCAATGAATGGAGGGGCGGGGAGCACAAGTGAACAATACTGTAGTACTACTAGTAGTAAGTAGGAGTCGTACAGTAGTCACCTTAAATAGAGAGTTTCTTTTCTTTAATGCCACGTACACAAATTGAAACGCTTGTTGTGGAGAGAAAAAAGATAATCACTCCACTATATATGGACGCAGGGGCCTGAGCGCTTGCTTTACTAGGGTTGCTCTCTTCATTCTCTCATCCTCTCCAGATATAAACAAGACAGCGGTAGCGACATTTTCTCTCTGCTCACCGCTGGTCACAGATCCGGCCGGATCCCTTCGGCCGGTGTGTGTAGAGGACTAAAAGGTGCATCGTTCACGCGGTCATCGCCGCCGAGGGAGGAAACCCACAGCTGCCGGAGGGGCCCGATCCTCTGCCCGTGCCGTTCTCTCCGACACAGCGCCGGCTCGGGAGGTCCTCCGACCCTTCTTCCTCCCTGCCGTATTGTCCGCAGATCCGACCTGCCGCCGCCGACATCCCGGCGACCCTCAGGTATAAGTTCTTCGAAAGCGGCCTTGCTCTACTGCCCCAGCTCCCCACGTGTCTGCATGTGCATCTTTTTCTACTCCCATCAGCTCTTCCAAAGCCACCTAAATTTTTAGTATTATTAGAGGTAAAGCTACTTCATGCATTCGAATCTAGGGCTTTGTTCAAACAACGAAGAAAGGGGGGAAAGTTGTAGCATGAATCTAGGACTTGATTCAAAGAGGAAATAATATGGTGAAAGTAGTAGAGACCGGATACCCAACCGGTCTCTTGGTTGAAAAGGGAAATAATGGGAAAACGCAGTACAAACTGGATAAGGAACAGATCTATTATTGGTTGAAAAAAGGATAGAAAGTGGCGGCTGGTGGACAAGTCAACAGAGTATGTCCAGGATTAGATTTGCTGCCATCACATAGTAAAAGGTCTCCAGGATTAGATTTGCTGCCCTCACATAGTAAAAGGTCTCAGGATTAGATTTGCTGCCCTCACATAGTAAAAGGTCTCAGGATTAGATTTGCTGCCCTCACATAGTAAAAGGTCTCCAGGATTAGATTTGCTGCCCTCACATAGTAAAAGGTCTCCAGGATTAGATTTGCTGCCCTCACATAGTAAAAGGTCTCCAGGATTAGATTTGCTGCCCTCACATAGTACAAGGTCTCCAGGATTAGGTTTGCTGCCCTCACATAGCATGAACAAACTCGGCATCACCACTTTATGCCTCCTTGTAGGTACATTGTGCTGATGCGTCCACTGTCGCATGTCCTTATACCAACCTTTTGCTGTTGTTAATGTAAGGGCGCATGTAAAATGAAGCGATCACACTGTTACCTTAGGGACATGTCTAACCAGTGTTATTGTTAATCTAATGCCTCCAGTGATAAGATGCAATTAAACTGTGTTACAAATGGCACTCCTGCTGTTTTCCCCAGTATGATAAGTAAGTTGCTCCTTTACGCTGCTGAGTGTCCTGGTGTCCCCACGGTCCCATGCCCTTAAACCAACTCTTTAGCTGCTGTTGATTTACTGTGTCTGGTAAACAAGCAATGCCACCATTAAAGTAATCCCATATTTGAGGAATCTCATTGTTGATCGTAATGCTTCTGGTAACATGAAGCATTGCTGACGTTTTAAAATTTCTACTGTCCTTGCGTGATTGCCATGAACATAATTAAGATGCTTCTTTTCATTTTGTATATGTTTCGTATATTCTTATTGACCAGCAACTGTTTACTTTCTATCTTTTTGTGCAGATAGGGATATCCATTTCACCTTGTTGCTATTGTGACCTTTTGGTGAACTGCACAAAACACTTTTTTTGGAATGAGTGTCTTGTGCAGTTCAACTAAAATGTCACGTGGGCAACATCTCTCAATTTTGGTGGAACTGCACAAAATGGTGATTGGAGTTTCCAAAATCTCCGTCAAGTTCTGCTGGTAATCTCGTGCAACATTTTATTAGCCTTTGCAAGATGGAGCCGTCACTGTCACCACAATGGCACTTTATTTTAGTGGAACTGCACAAAAGGATAAGAAAATTATAGTTGCACCTTACATGAGCCGGACAGCCAACCTTAATGTTCCTCAATTTTAGTGCAACTACTAAAGAAGAACCTGCCAGCTCACAAGAGCAAGTACTTCTTGCTAGCTGAATGATGCAATCTTTGCTTCATTTCAGGTGAACTGCAGAAAAAGGCGCATGAATTGAATCATGGAACTCCAGGCAGACCTCATCCAAGTAGAGCTGGAGGTTGAGTTCAAGGAGGCCGCTATTAAAGCGAAATCATGCTCTCCTGTCTCCTTGTTTGTGCTGTGCAAACATGCTGTGCAAACAGGAATACTCAACTACAGATGTTGTGACGGTCAAGAGCATTCGCCAAGTTCTTCGATTGTATGACATGGCTAGCCAAGATGGATTTAATCCCGATATTCACTTTATCAAAAGGCTCTAATGGGTTGGTTCTGAATCTTGCAAGCTGGGAATCAGTGAGATGTGTAGGCATCTTTGTTGTACTTATTATTTGAATCTTATTTGTTGGTTCTGAATCTTGCAAGCTGGGAATCAATGAGATGTGTAGGCATCTTTGTTGTACTTATTATTTGGATCTTATTTGTTGGTTCTGAATCTTGCAAGCTGGGAATCAATGAGATGTGTAGGCATCTTTGTTGTACTTATTATTTGGATCTTATTTGTTGGTTCTGAATCTTGCAAGCTGGGAAACACGGCATGATGATGCAGAGGACAACAACCATAACAAACAGTTCAAACTTGGTAGTATTATCTTTGTGAAAGTGCGACAAATGTGCTGATCGTGTGCGTCCTGAGAATAATAATTCTAATTGTTGTGCATGTTGATCCTGTGGCACTGATAGAACGAGCGAATGCATTGCTTGTTTTAAGTATAAATTTCTATTAAAGCTAATTAAATTTAAGTAAAGTGACCACTAACTCCTGTTATTACAGTACCAATACAGACCCGCTCGTGAACCGACGTGTGGCCGAGGGTGCATCTTCTGCCGGGCGTGCAGCGGACGAGGGAGGGGTAGTAACTGTTGTCGCCTGTACACACTCAGCTTACTGTTGAATCCAGTTCCCCAAGAGCTGAAAAACGAACTGCTGCCGCCGCCTACACACTCGTTCACTCGAAGAGACTCCAATGGCGATCCGAGGGGTGAGCCTGCTGGATATGGACTTCAGCAAGGAGTTCCCCTTTGAGTTCGCCGTTCAGTCCTATGGCTGCACCAAGTTGAATGTGATGTACACCAACGATACGGACTCGGTGAAGCTCTGCCTCGCCTCAGTCCTATGGCTGCACCAGGTTCTGGAGCATTCGCCCGTTTCATCGGCAGCGCCGACTGCACCTTCGCTACGGTGGAGAGAAGGAAGAACGCGACGATTCGGCCATCTGGTGCAACAAGCTTGTCGACATCCAGAAGCAATACAAGATCATCAGCAACGGGCAGGAGAAGGACTCCGTGGTTGACCTCGCTGAGACCATCATCGACCCCTGATACGCCAACATGAAAGAAGACGACCTGAACACGTGGGAGGTACCTCTGAATCTAGCCTACATAACCTACGCGGCCAAGGACGCATACGCATGCTACGACATGTACAGGCAGATCTTGGACATGAGGGCGTGTCTGCTTCCCGTAACCGACGAGTACACGGACAGCCGCAGCGTCATGATCAAGCGTGCCAGGAAGGTCTAGATGTTGTACTTTATCTGTTTATAAGCACCTTTATCATCTGAGTGTTTCATGCATTAGCCTATGTGTCGTAATTATCTGTTTTGTCCGAAATATTTCTTTTAAGAACCCATTAACCTGATTGCTTTTTTAGTGGCTATTTGCTTATGTATGTAAACTAGTTCACTTGTCCGTAAAAAAACTAGTTCACTCGGCTGCCGTGCTTTGAATCTCCTTCCTCCCAACATATTCCCCTCCTCAGGTGGACCCAGCAGGTCTCTGAATTTTCTCCCACTTTCTTTTTCGATGTAAACTGAGTTTTCTCCCAGTACTTTCCCCTAGAACCAACTCAACTGTCCCACGTCTAGCCTAAAAAATAATAATACCCCACGTACTATTAACTCATCAAATTAAAATGATATTTTATTTCGTAAGTTGAAAGTTCTTACAAAATAATAATAATAATTGTTTATATATAACTTGGCAAGTTAACTCCTAGTGATTGCGTACATAAGCTTGCAAAGATTTTACTGACGTGCAATCATGTGTTTATGTTTTTATAACATTTCTCCGTCTAGCCCAACATGATATTTTCACCCAGCCCAGCAAGTCCGCGGATTTCGAGAAAAATGCAAATGGGATTTAAACGGGCTGCATAGATGCTACATCATTGTTTCACCCAGCCCACCAAATGGACTAAAAAACAAATGGACTGGCTGACATGTGGGCCAGTAGGTCGAAGCCTAAGAAGGCGTTGGATTTACATCCAACGGCCGGCATTCTTCTTCAATCTCTCGTCTTCTTCCCCCAGCGCTGCCGGAACCGCCTGCTCCAGCCTTCGGCGTCCAGCGGCGTTGTTTTGCGCTCCTCAGCGAAACGCTACCCCGCCGACGGCCAGGCCATCCCTCCACTCCGCACCTCCTGTTATTCTCTGCCGAGTGTAGGCCCACCCCGCACCCGAACCAGTCAAGTTTCCCACTCCTCTCCGTCTGCGACTCCACTGCCGCGTCTTCCCCATCTCCGGGTCGTTCCAGTCTGGGGCCTCGCCGTCGTCCACCGCCTCGGTGCGCTCGGCGCGGCGTGGTCAACATACGAGAGTCATCGGAAGAGGACTGTACGTGGAGAGCCTGACGGCTGGGACCCACGAGGTCCATGGTCGCACGCAAGGAAAGTTCCTCCTTATTACGCACTGTACGTGCACTGTACGTGGGAAGGGCTTCTGTATTTCGCGAAAAAAACGTTCCCCCCGCTGACAGGTCGGACCCACCAGCTATATCTTCGCACGCAAGGAAGTGCCTCCTTATTACGCACCAAAAAATGAATACCCCCTGCTAGCTGGGACCCACCATAGTGGGTGGCTGACTTGTGGGCCTACTAAGTTGACGAGGACGGAGGGCTTTGTCAACTTAGTCAATATGAACGATTCTAGCTCCAGTGACCGTACGATGTCCATCCAACGGCCATAGTGCTTCTTCAACCTCTGGTCTTCTTGCTCCAGCCGCCCAAAGCAGCGCCGGTCGTGCCGCGTGCTCCTGCCTCTCGTGGCCGGCTGTGATGCCGCGGAGGCCTCACCGCCCCCTACTACTCCCACCGCTGGCCCAGGGTATCCCTCTACTCACCCACACCCCCTGTTATTCTGCGGCGACGGCAGCCTCACGCCGCAGCCGAACCAGTGAACCCTCGTACTCCTCTCCGCGTGGGCATCCACTGCCGCGTCTTCCCCGGCTCCGCGTCGTCCCCTTCCTAGGCCTCGCCGTCGTCCACCGCCTTGGTGCTCTCGGCGCGGCGTGGTCAATGTGGTCAACGACCGACTTCCATCGGAAGAGTACTGTACGTGGAGAGGCTGACAGCTGGGTCCACGGCCACAGCCCAGTTTTTTTGTGATTTGCCAAGTAAGTCGCTTTGTCAGGCCTGTTGGGCTGCAAATCTTTCAAGACGAGGAGAGCTTCATTCGGCTGGCCGAGAAAATGGCCTATCAGTAATGAGAAATGGGCTGTACATTTTTAAAACACATCAAACCGGCAATTAGTTTCAAATATCTTTTTTTCATTTTGAGATTTTAAATTACATTAATTTTTATGCGTGGAGAATTTGTTGGATTTTATATTGATATACATTTATTTTTAAAATCAGTTTGAATGTGAGTCGAAATTTCGGCATTAAAAACAGTTCGGACCGCACCGAAATATGCAAAATTTCGTATAATTTTTTAACCGTGGCCACAATATGGGCTGTAATGCTAACAAAAAGAACATGGGCTCCAAAAAAAACCTTAAGAATTAGCAAACGGGCTGTAAATTATTAGAAATAATGGCAGATGGGCTGTATGCTGTTTTCCACAGATTTGAGGCTTTCCTAAAAAAGGTTGACACACAAGCAGTGACTGTTGGATGTCCATCGAACGGCCGTCATGCTTCTTCAATCTCTGCTCTTCCTGCTCCAGCCGCTCAAACAAGCGCCGGCGGGACTGCCTGCTCCCTCCTCCCCGCGGCCGGCTGTGCTGCCGCGCAGGCCTCACCGCCCCACCGTACTCCCATCGCTGGCCTAGCCATCCCGCTACTCACCCACACCTGCTGTTATTCTCCGGCGACGGCAGACGAACCAGTAAACCCTCGTACAGTCGTACTCCCCTCCGTGTGGGAAACAACTGCCGAGTCTTCCCTGCCTCCGTGTCGTTCCCTTCCTAGGCCTCGCCGTCGTCCACCGCCCTGGTGCTCTCGGCGCGGCCTGGTCAACATGGTCAACGACCAACATGCATCTGAAGTGGACTGTACGTGGAGAGGCCGACAGCTGGGTCCACGGCCGCACGCAAGGAAATGCCTCCTTATTACGTGCAAAATAATGATTCCTCCACCTGACATCAGGGACCCATCGAAAGGGCCTCTGTATTTCGTGAAAAAAACGTTACCGCCGCTGACAGCTCGGACCCACCAGCTATATCTTCGCACACAAGGAAGTGCCTCCTTACTACGCACAAAAAAATGAATACTCCCCATGTTAGCTGGGACCCAGTATAGTGGCAGGCTGACTTGTGGGCCTACTAAGTTGACGGGGACGGAGGCCTTTGTCAACTTAGTCAATATGCACGATTCTAGCTCCAGTGACCCTACGATGTCCATCCAACGGCCGTAGTGCTTCTGCAACCTCTGGTCTTCTTGCTCCAGCCGCCCAAACCAGCGCCGGTCGTGCCTCGTGCTCCTGTCTCCCGTGGCCGGCTGCGATGCGGCGGAGGCCTCACCGCCCCCTACTACTCCCACCGCTGGCCAGGCCATCCCTCTACTCACCCACACCCCCTGTTATTCTGCGGCGACGGCAGCCTCACACCGCAGCGAACCAGTGAACCCTCGTACTCCTCTACGCGTGGGCATCCAATGCCGCGTCTTCCCCGGCTCCGCATCGTCCCATTCCTAGGCCTCGCCGTCGTCCACCGCCCTGGTGCTCTCGGCGCGGCGTGGTCAACGTGGTCAAGGAACGGCTTCCATCGGACGTGGACTGTACATGGAGAGGCTGACAGCTGGGTCCACGGCCCCAGCAAGGAAGTGCCTCCTTATTACGTGCAAAATAATTATTCCTCCACCTGACAGCGGGGACCCACCGGACGGGCCACCATATTTCGCGAAAATAACGTTTGCCCCTGACTGTTGGGACCCACCAGCTACATCTTCGCACGCAAGGAAGTGCGTCCGGGCAAAAAAACGATTCGCCCCCTGACTGCTGGGACCCACCAGCTACATCTTCGGAGGCAAGGAAGTGCCTGACAGTCGGGACCCACCTGGTCGAAGCGTACGTAGCGTTGTCATTCTGGTCGCGAACGTGTACGTACATATATACTGGTGGATGTAGAGGCGCGCACGTGTCGTAGTAGAGGCGCGTACGTGTCGTAGTAGAGGCGCGCACGTAGCATGTACACGTACGTACAGCGGCCAGGGTGCAAGAAAGAAAATACGGCCACGTATGTGTACATACGGGCGGGGTCTCGAATGCCTACTCGCGCATACATACGGCCAGGGCTCGTGTACATGGCTGGGTCGGAACGGAGAAACAGTGTCGTCGTCGTGTTCATGGGGAGGCAACGGAATGCTTCGTGTTCATGGGGAGGCAACGGAATGCATCGGGTTCATGGGGAGGGGTGTGGCGTACCACAAAACGGAGGAAACGGACCTCCTACGGTCGAAACGGGGGTCCTGTTGATCGGGAGGAGTGTGGCGTACCGCAAAACGGAGGAAACGGACCTCCTACGGTCGAAACGGGGGTCCTGTTGATCGGGAGGGGTGTGGCGTACCGCAAAACGGAGGAAACG